>NC_048581.1:86319885-86432385 GCF_013265735.2 Oncorhynchus mykiss
CATCATACTTAGGTAGCCTGGGTTTCACCGTGTGTTTGTGGGTGGGTGTTTGTTTCCGTGTTTGTTCACCACATGGTACTGTTTTCGTTTTTGGTTATTCAGGTTACATTTTTGTATTTTAGTCTTAGTCAGATTGTCTTTAAAATTAAACATCATGAACACTTACCACGCCGCATCTTGGTCCGATCCATACTACACCTCCTCTTCAGACGAAGAGGAGAAAAACCATTACAGGGTGGGTGGGAGATAGAGAGAGAGAAGGGGTGGGTGAGAGAGAGAAGGGGTGGGTGGGAGAGAGAGAGAGAGACAGAGAGAGAAGGGGTGGGTAGGAGAGAGAGAGAAGGGGTGGGTGGGAGAGAGAGAGAGAGACAGAGAGAGAAGGGGTGGGTAGGAGAGAGAGAGAAGGGGTGGCTGGGAGAGAGAGAGAGAGGGAGAGAAGGGGTGGGTGGGAGAGAGAGAGAGAAAAGGGGTGGGTGGAAGAGAGAGAGAGAGAGAGAGAGAGAGAGAGAGAGAGAAGGGGTGGGTGGAAGAGAGAGAGAGAGAGAGAGAGAGAGGAGGGGTGGGAGAGAGAGAGAGAGGGAGGGAGAGAGAGAGGGAGGGAGAGAGAGAGAAAATGGGTGGGTGGAAGAGAGAGAGAGAGAGAGGGAGGGAGAGAGAGAGAAAAGGGGTGGGTGGAAGAGAGAGAGAGGGAGAGAGAGAGAGAGGAGGGGTGGGAGAGAGAGAGAAAAGGGGTGGTTGGAAGGGAGAGAGAGAAGGGGTGGGAGAGAGAGAGAAAGGGGGTGGGTGGAAGAGAGAGAGAGGGAGAGGGAGAGAGAGAGAGAGAGAGAGAGAGAGAGAGAGAAGGGGTGGGAGAGAGAGAGAGAGAGAGAAGGGGTGGGTGAGAGAGAGAGGGAAGGGTTGGGTGAGAGAGAGAGAGAAGGGGTGGGTGGGAGAGAGAGAGAGAAAAGGGGTGGGTGGGAGAGAGAGAGAGAGAGAGAGAGAGAGAAGGGATGGGTGGGAGAGAGAGAGAGAGAGAGCAGAAGGGATTATTCAGATGTTCTGTCCTGTATTTTCTAAATCCAGATTAATTGGTTTAATAATATATTCCAGGATTGTGCATGCCGTTGTTGATGGGGAGTGTAATTATGTTGTTATCTGTGTGTCTGTCTTTCTGGGGTTATGAAACCTGATTAGCAACCCGGAAAGCAGGCTGAATCCCGTGTGAAGGGTCTTTAATGCCCCAGAGAGGAAGAGAGGAGAGACAACCTCCTCCCTCAGTACTTTAAATAGGCCATGACTAGTGGGAGTCGGGGGAAGGCAATAAACACATTCGGTAACAAACAGTTACCAAATCCCTAAAACTCATATTTATCAATGTTTTTTATGAATGACAAAAATTGACCCACCCCCCTCCAGACGTGGCTAGCGATGTGTTGATATGGAAACAGAGAGAAGCAAAGAGACGAGGGAGCAGAAGTGTAGTAGAGTGTGAAAATGGACTCAGAGAGAGCTACAGAGAATCTCTATAGCAGCTGCACTGGTTATGCCCACCACGTCAAACAGTCTGGCGTTACACACACACCTAGGCTGGTTAGAGAGCAAAGCTGTGATGGTCCCCAGGGCCCAGCCCATCGCAGCATGTCTCCCTCCCAGACCTCTCTCTCTCTCTCTCCCCTCACTAACTTTCCCTCCCTCCCTCCCTCCCTCCCTCCCTCCCGTCTCTCTTCATCTAGTCTGTCTCTCACTCTCTCCTCCTCTTTCGCTTTCCCTCTCTTCTGTTCCATCTCCTCCACCTAATCCACCCCTCTTTGTCTCTCCTCTAGCTACCTCTCCCCCCCCCCCCCCCCCCCCCCCCCCTCTCTCTCAGGCTGAAAACAGATTGGAGGCTGTTGAAGGAAGGGAGGCCTTGGAATGCTGTGTTTCACATGCAACACACACACACACACACACACATTATCAGGTGTCTGCAGCAGAACAGAACAGAACAGAAAGAGCGTCAGATTAGCTTCTTAAGGAGGCAGATCTGAATAACAAATGGATTTGCAATAGGAATGTGTTTGTTAATACACGGCTTTGCAACATAATGATAATATGTTTGATTCAATTTCCTTCTCTAGACCCTGGTGAAGGTTGTAGCACGTTTTCAGGTGTTCTGCTCGCTGGGGCGTTCTGTTTGTGTGGAACACATCATTCGGAACGAGGCCCAACTGCAATCCGACATGATGGAGAAATCTTGTACGCAGTTTGCACCAGGTGGTCGAACTGTGACAAGTTGAAAACCATTTCAGTTATTTGAAACCCCATTTGAGTTGACAGAAACCCCCATCTATTACTTATTCAACTAGGCCATGACAGGAAATCAGAACATCTAAAGACTGTGTATGTCTGCTGTAGAAATGAATGACTGACATATTAACACTAGTGACTTGGTAGATATTGATCGGCGGTGTAATTGAGACAATTGAAAACAGTCCTGTAGAAATGAATAACTGAACATCCTAAGAATACTTCCAGAACTAACAGAATGTCCTTTTACAGACAGTGAGTCAGTAGATATGGTCTGCCAGACAGTGAGTCAGTAGATATGGTCTGCCAGACAGTGAGTCAGTAGATATGGTCTGCCAGACAGTGAGTCAATAGATATTGTCTGCCAGACAGTGAGTCAGTAGATCTGGTCTGCCAGACAGTGAGTCAGTAGATATGGTCTGCCAGACAGTGAGTCAGTAGATATTGTCTGCCAGACAGTGAGTCAGTAGATATTGTCTGCCAGACAGTGAGTCAGTAGATATGGTCTGCCAGACAGTGAGTCAGTAGATATTGTCTGCCAGACAGTGAGTCAGTAGATATTGCCTGCCAGACAGTGAGTCAGTAGATATGGTCTGCCAGACAGTGAGTCAGTAGATATGGTCTGCCAGACAGTGAGTCAGTAGATATGGTCTGCCAGACAGTGAGTCAGTAGATATGGTCTGCCAGACAGTGAGTCAGTAGATATTGTCTGCCAGACAGTGAGTCAGTAGATATTGTTTGCTAGACAGTGAGTCAGTAGATATTGTCTGCCAGACAGTGAGTCAGTAGATATGGTCTGCCAGACAGTGAGTCAGTAGATATTGTCTGCCAGACAGTGAGTCAGTAGATATTGTCTGCCAGACAGTGAGTCAGTAGATATTGTCTGCCAGACAGTGAGTCAGTAGATATGGTCTGCCAGACAGTGAGTCAGTAGATATTGTCTGCCAGACAGTGAGTCAGTAGATATTGTCTGCCAGACAGTGAGTCAGTAGATATGGTCTGCCAGACAGTGAGTCAGTAGATATGGTCTGCCAGACAGTGAGTCAGTAGATATGGTCTGCCAGACAGTGAGTCAGTAGATATGGTCTGCCAGACAGTGAGTCAGTAGATATGGTCTGCCAGACAGTGAGTCAGTAGATATTGTCTGCCAGACAGTGAGTCAGTAGATATTGTTTGCTAGACAGTGAGTCAGTAGATATTGTCTGCCAGACAGTGAGTCAGTAGATATGGTCTGCCAGACAGTGAGTCAGTAGATATTGTCTGCCAGACAGTGAGTCAGTAGATATTGTCTGCCAGACAGTGAGTCAGTAGATATTGTCTGCCAGACAGTGAGTCAGTAGATATGGTCTGCCAGACAGTGAGTCAGTAGATATTGTCTGCCAGACAGTGAGTCAGTAGATATTGTCTGCCAGACAGTGAGTCAGTAGATATGGTCTGCCAGACAGTGAGTCAGTAGATATGGTCTGCCAGACAGTGAATCAGTAGATATTGTCTGCCAGACAGTGAGTCAGTTGATATTGTCTGCCAGACGGTGAGTCAGGACATATTGTCTGCCAGACAGTGGGTCAGTAGATATTGTTTGCCAGACAGTGAGTCAGTAGATATGGTCTGCCAGAGAGTGAGTCAGTAGATATGGTCTGCCAGAGAGTGGGTCAGTAGATATGGTCTGCCAGACAGTGAGTCAGTAGATATTGTTTGCCAGACAGTGAGTCAGTAGATATTGTCTGCCAGACAGTGAGTCAGTAGATATTGTTTGCCAGA
This sequence comes from Oncorhynchus mykiss, assembly GCF_013265735.2. Taxonomy (NCBI): domain Eukaryota; kingdom Metazoa; phylum Chordata; class Actinopteri; order Salmoniformes; family Salmonidae; genus Oncorhynchus; species Oncorhynchus mykiss. Next base: position 86,323,912 of record NC_048581.1, read on the forward strand.
CAGTGAGTCAGTAGATATGGTCTGCCAGACAGTGAGTCAGTAGATATGGTCTGCCAGAGAGTGAGTCAGTAGATATGGTCTGCCAGAGAGTGGGTCAGTAGATATGGTCTGCCAGACAGTGAGTCAGTAGATATTGTCTGCCAGACAGTGAGTCAGTAGATATGGTCTGCCAGACAGTGAGTCAGTAGATATGGTCTGCCAGACAGTGAGTCAGTAGATATTGTTTGCCAGACAGTGAGTCAGTAGATATTGTCTGCCAGACAGTGAGTCAGTAGATATTGTTTGCCAGACAGTGAGTCAGTAGATATTGTCTGCCAGACAGTGAGTCAGTAGATATTGTCTGCCAGACAGTGAGTCAGTAGATATTGTCTGCCAGACAGTGAGTCAGTAGATATGGTCTGCCAGACAGTGAGTCAGTAGATATGGTCTGCCAGACAGTGAGTCAATAGATATTGTCTGCCAGACAGTGAGTCAGTAGATCTGGTCTGCCAGACAGTGAGTCAGTAGATATGGTCTGCCAGACAGTGAGTCAGTAGATATTGTCTGCCAGACAGTGAGTCAGTAGATATTGTCTGCCAGACAGTGAGTCAGTAGATATGGTCTGCCAGACAGTGAGTCAGTAGATATTGTCTGCCAGACAGTGAGTCAGTAGATATTGCCTGCCAGACAGTGAGTCAGTAGATATGGTCTGCCAGACAGTGAGTCAGTAGATATGGTCTGCCAGACAGTGAGTCAGTAGATATGGTCTGCCAGACAGTGAGTCAGTAGATATGGTCTGCCAGACAGTGAGTCAGTAGATATTGTCTGCCAGACAGTGAGTCAGTAGATATTGTTTGCTAGACAGTGAGTCAGTAGATATTGTCTGCCAGACAGTGAGTCAGTAGATATGGTCTGCCAGACAGTGAGTCAGTAGATATTGTCTGCCAGACAGTGAGTCAGTAGATATTGTCTGCCAGACAGTGAGTCAGTAGATATTGTCTGCCAGACAGTGAGTCAGTAGATATGGTCTGCCAGACAGTGAGTCAGTAGATATTGTCTGCCAGACAGTGAGTCAGTAGATATTGTCTGCCAGACAGTGAGTCAGTAGATATGGTCTGCCAGACAGTGAGTCAGTAGATATGGTCTGCCAGACAGTGAGTCAGTAGATATGGTCTGCCAGACAGTGAGTCAGTAGATATGGTCTGCCAGACAGTGAGTCAGTAGATATGGTCTGCCAGACAGTGAGTCAGTAGATATTGTCTGCCAGACAGTGAGTCAGTAGATATTGTTTGCTAGACAGTGAGTCAGTAGATATTGTCTGCCAGACAGTGAGTCAGTAGATATGGTCTGCCAGACAGTGAGTCAGTAGATATTGTCTGCCAGACAGTGAGTCAGTAGATATTGTCTGCCAGACAGTGAGTCAGTAGATATTGTCTGCCAGACAGTGAGTCAGTAGATATGGTCTGCCAGACAGTGAGTCAGTAGATATTGTCTGCCAGACAGTGAGTCAGTAGATATTGTCTGCCAGACAGTGAGTCAGTAGATATGGTCTGCCAGACAGTGAGTCAGTAGATATGGTCTGCCAGACAGTGAATCAGTAGATATTGTCTGCCAGACAGTGAGTCAGTCGATATTGTCTGCCAGACGGTGAGTCAGGACATATTGTCTGCCAGACAGTGGGTCAGTAGATATTGTTTGCCAGACAGTGAGTCAGTAGATATGGTCTGCCAGAGAGTGAGTCAGTAGATATGGTCTGCCAGAGAGTGGGTCAGTAGATATGGTCTGCCAGACAGTGAGTCAGTAGATATTGTTTGCCAGACAGTGAGTCAGTAGATATTGTCTGCCAGACAGTGAGTCAGTAGATATTGTTTGCCAGACAGTGAGTCAGTAGATATGGTCTGCCAGACAGTGAGTCAGTAGATATGGTCTGCCAGAGAGTGAGTCAGTAGATATGGTCTGCCAGAGAGTGGGTCAGTAGATATGGTCTGCCAGACAGTGAGTCAGTAGATATTGTCTGCCAGACAGTGAGTCAGTAGATATGGTCTGCCAGACAGTGAGTCAGTAGATATGGTCTGCCAGACAGTGAGTCAGTAGATATTGTTTGCCAGACAGTGAGTCAGTAGATATTGTCTGCCAGACAGTGAGTCAGTAGATATTGTTTGCCAGACAGTGAGTCAGTAGATATTGTCTGCCAGACAGTGAGTCAGTAGATATTGTCTGCCAGACAGTGAGTCAGTAGATATTGTCTGCCAGACAGTGAGTCAGTAGATATTGTCTGCCAGACAGTGAGTCAGCATATACTGTATTGTCTGCCAGACAGTGGGTCAGATATTGTCTACATTTGGACCAGGGCCAATAGGAATATAGTGTCATTTGGACCAGGGCCAATAGGAATAGAGTGCAGATTGAGCCTCCTCAGAACAGCACCAGAATAGAAGACAACTGCTGAGCATGTATTATTCAGTGAAGATCCTGAAATTGTAGTTTTGGGGCAATGTGAGCTTAACCAGTCTAACCAGCGAAACCAGTCTAACCAGCATAACCAGTCTAATTAGTCAAACCAGTGAAACCAGTCTAACCAGCATAACCTCGTACCCATGTTTATTTATGTATGTACGTATTTAGTGTTTGGAGCGTGTTAAGTGGACTTATATTAAAAGACTCCATTTACACTCTGTTTGACTCTCCTGCGCCTGACTTCCCTGCCACCTGTACACACGACTCTGACAACAAGAGACATCACATTAAACAGATATCAAAAGCCTTCTCTTGCTCTAAAGAGACCAGTCCGAAGTTCACATGAGAAACTCTCGACAAGTCCAACATGTCCCTGATTTAAGAACAAAGAGTCCAGATGGGACTTCAGTCTGTTAGCGAGGACCTCGGCAAATATCTTGTAGTCCGCACAGAGTAATGCCACAGGCCTCCAGTTTCTTAAGGTCACACAGGTCCCCATTTTTGGACAGGAGAGTCAGAGCCGCCCGACGGCAGCTCATCGGCAACTCTCCTACCACGACGCATTCACGCAACACACAAAAAAAGTCCAGTCGAATTATTTCCCAGAATTTGTATAAAACTCCGCTGGGAGTCCGTCGACCCTCGGTGCACGGCCGGGGGACATCTGGGTTACGGCCTCTGCCAGTTCATGGGACAACAGGGGAAAGTCCATTTCATCTCTCTGTGCCAGAGAGAGCTTAAGGAGTTCTGAAAACAAAACCCGAGCACACAGTTCTGCCCTATAAAACACAGTATAAAACTCCACAGTCCGCTCCCGCATCTCCCCCACCACAGAGGTCGCCCGCCCATCAGACAGCCGTAGACAATGCCCTTGGCTTCACCACTCTGTTTTTCCAAACCAAAGAAGAAGGAGCTGGGAGCATCCATCTCCTTGAGCATGGAGAACCCAGCTCTTACAAGTGCTCCCTTTGCTTTAACCTGGAAAAAACTGCCCAGGTTCCTATGTAGTTCAGCTAAATTAGCCTGGAGGCCTACATTGCCTTGCCCCACCATCTCTACCTCCATCTCACTAATACTACGCTCTAGTTCCCCCAATATTCTCCTAGCCTCTGAGGAGGAGAGAGCTGTATTCTGTTGACAGAAAACTTCTAACTTTCCCCACAGCCCACCATTGACTCAGAAACTCATACAACCCCTCTTCGCTGCTCCCACCTTTCCCAAAAAGTCTGGAAACCTGAGCAAAAAGTGGTACCTTGTAAGAGCTTTACATTAAACTTAAAGAAAATAAGTAAGGACACAGCCCTTCATCCGGCCTCTCAACTACAACTACAAAACCCTCGCAGCATGCACACACACAGAGAGAGAGAGAGAGAGAGAGAGAGAGAGAGAGAGAGAGAGAGAGAGAGAGAGAGAGAGAGAGAGAGAGAGAGAAAATACATATACATAATATGACATTTGTAATGTCTTTATTCTTTTGGAACTTCTGTGAGTGTAATGTTGAGTGTATTATCTACTTCACTTGCTTTGGCAATGTTAACATATGTTTCCCATGCTAATAAAGCTGCCTTGAATTGAATTGAGAGAATCTTTGCTGGCTAATAGCAGGAGAGGAGGGTACACATTGTTGTCTGAGGTCTGTTTCATTATGGAGATTTTCACTGCAGTGTCTTTCCAATCTTCATCCCTCCATTAATCCTCCCTCCATCCCTGGCTCAAACACTGAGGTCTGATTAAATCAGGAGCCAGATTGGCTTTCCGCCTGCTGCTTCGAGACCATGTCTCACCCTTCTTCTCTTCCTGTCTCCCTCTCTCTGTATCTCCTCTCTATCTCTGTATCTCCCCTTCTCTTTCTCTCTCTGTTTCCCCCCTCTCTCTCTCTGTTTCTCCCCTCTCTCTCTCTGTTTCTCCCCCCTCTCTCTGTCCCCCCCTCTCTCTGTTTCTCCTCCCCCTCCCTCTGTCCCCCCCTCTCTGTTTCTCCTCCCCCTCCCTCCCCCTCTCTGTTTCTCCTCCCCCTCCCTCTGTTCTCCCCTCTCTCTGTTTCTCCTCCCCCTCCCTCTGTTCTCCCCTCTCTCTGTTTCTCCCCCCTCTCCCTCTGTTTCTCCCCCCTCTCTCTCTCTGTTTCTCCCCTCTCTCTCTGTTTCTCCCCCGCTCTCTCTGTTTCTCTCCCCTCTCTCTCTGTTTCTCCCCCCTCTCTCTCTGTTTCTCCCCTCTCTCTCTCTGTTTCTACCCCCTCTCTCTCTGTTTTTCCCCCCCTCTCTCTGTTTCTCCCCTCTCTCTCTGTTTCTCCCCCCTCTCTCTGTTTCTCTCCCCTCTCTCTCTGTTTCTCCCCTCTCTCTCTCTGTTTCTCCCCTCTCTCTCTGTTTCTCCCCTCTCTCTCTGTTTCTCCCCCCTCTCTCTGTTTCTCTCCCCTCTCTCTCTGTTTCTCCCCTCTCTCTCTCTGTTTCTCCCCCCTCTCTCTGTTTCTCCTCCCCCTCCCTCTGTCCCCCCCTCTCTGTTTCTCCTCCCCCTCCCTCTGCCCCCCCCTCTCTGTTTCTCCTCCCCCTCCCTCTGTTCTCCCCTCTCTCTGTTTCTCCCCCCTCTCCCTCTGTTTCTCCCCCCTCTCTCTCTCTGTTTCTCCCCTCTCTCTCTGTTTCTCCCCCGCTCTCTCTGTTTCTCTCCCCTCTCTCTCTGTTTCTCCCCCCTCTCTCTCTGTTTCTCCCCTCTCTCTCTCTGTTTCTACCCCCTCTCTCTCTGTTTCTCCCCCCTCTCTCTCTGTTTCTCCCCTCTCTCTTTGTTTCTCCCCCCTCTCTCTGTTTCTCTCCCCTCTCTCTCTGTTTCTCCCCTCTCTCTCTGTTTCTCCCCTCTCTCTCTCTGTTTCTCCCCCCGCTCTCTCTGTTTCTCTCCCCTCTCTCTCTGTTTCTCCCCCCTCTCTCTCTGTTTCTCCCCCCCTCTCCCTCTGTACTCCCCCACCCCTCTCTCTGTCTGTACTCCCCCACCCCTCTCTCTGTCTGTACTCCCCCACCCCTCTCTCTCTGTACTCCCCCACCCCTCTCTCTGTCTGAACTCCCCCACCCCTCTCTCTCTGTAGTCCCCCACCCTTCTCTCTCTGTTTCTCTCCCCTCTTTCCCTCTGTTTCCCACCCCTCTCTCTCTGTTTCTACCCCCTCTCTCTCTCTCTGTCCCCCCCCCCTCTATCTCTGTTTCTCCCCCTCTCTCTCTGTTTCTCCCCCTCTCTCTGTTTCTCTCCCCTCTCTCTCTGTTTCTCCCCTCTCTCTCTGTTTCTCCCCCCTCTCTCTCTGTTTCTCTCCCCTCTCTCTCTCTGTTTCTCCCCTCTCTCTCTGTTTCTCCCCCCTCTCTCTCTGTTTCTCTCCCCGCTCTCTCTGTACTCCCCCACCCCTCTCTCTGTCTGTACTCCCCCACCCCCCTCTCTCTGTACTCCCCCACTCCCTCTCTCTCTGTTTCTCCCCCCTGTCTCTCTCTGTATCTCCCCCCTCCTCTTCCTCCCATACTGGAGCCAGTATGATATATTTATCTGTCTAATGGGTTGGACTGTGATGTGATCCTCTCTAGGGGTTGGTTGCTGGAGCTAATCAAAACACAACCCTCTATAGCCACTCAGTAACACCACTCTCTAGAGCCACTCAGTAACACCACTCTCTATAGCCACTCAGTAACACACACTCTCTAGAGCCACTCAGTAACACCACTCTCTATAGCCACTCAGTAACACCACTCTCTATAGCCACTCAGTAACACCACTCTCTATAGCCACTCAGTAACACCACTCTCTATAGCCACTCAGTAACACCACTCTCTATAGCCACTCAGTAACACACACTCTCTAGAGCCACTCAGTAACACCACTCTCTATAGCCACTCAGTAACACCACTCTCTATAGCCACTCAGTAACACCACTCTCTATAGCCACTCAGTAACACCACTCTCTATAGCCACTCAGTAACACCACTCTCTAGAGCCACTCAGTAACACCACTCTCTATAGCCACTCAGTAACACACACTCTCTAGAGCCACTCAGTAACACCACTCTCTATAGCCATTCAGTAACACCACTCTCTAGAGCCACTCAGTAACACCACTCTCTAGAGCCATTCAGTAACACCACTCTCTATAGCCACTCAGGAACACACACTCTCTCAATTAAGCTCTTAATACACACTCGGAATACACTAAAGACACTCAAACACACACTCTCAATACACACCAAAGCGCACAATCTGAAACATACTCTCAATAACAAACCCTCAGAAACACACATGCAATGTCAATAATCAGGTCCTAATGGCCTGGTACTCAGGGCTCTACTGTTCCTCCATCAGGTCCTAATGGCCTGGTACTCAGGGCTCTATTGTCCTTCCATCAGGTCCTAATGGCCTGGTACTCAGGGCTCTATTGTTCCTCCATCAGGTCCTAATGGTCTGGTACTCAGGGCTCTATTGTTCCTCCATCAGGTCCTAATGGTCTGGTACTCAGGGCTCTATTGTTCCTCCATCAGGTCCCAATGGTCTGGTACTCAGGGCTCTATTGTTCCTCCATCAGGTCCTAATGGTCTGGTACTCAGGGCTCTATTGTTCCTCCATCAGGTCCTAATGACCTGGTACTCAGGGCTCTATTGTTCCTCCATCAGGTCCTAATGGTCTGGTACTCAGGGCTCTATTGTTCCTCCATCAGGTCCTAATGACCTGGTACTCAGGGCTCTATTGTTCCTCCATCAGGTCCTAATGGCCTGGTACTCAGGGCTCTATTGTTCCTCCATCAGGTCCTAATGGTCTGGTACTCAGGGCTCTATTGTCCCTCCATCAGGTCCTAATGGTCTGGTACTCAGGGCTCTATTGTCCCTCCATCAGGTCCTAATGGTCTGGTACTCAGGGCTCTATTGTCCCTCCATCAGGTCCTAATGGTCTGGTACTCAGGGCTCTATTGTCCCTCCATCAGGTCCTAATGGTCTGGTACTCAGGGCTCTATTGTCCCTCCATCAGGTCCTAATGGTCTGGTACTCAGGGCTCTATTGTCCCTCCATCAGGTCCTAATGGTCTGGTACTCAGGGCTCTATTGTCCCTCCATCAGGTCCTAATGGTCTGGTACTCAGGGCTCTATTGTTCCTCCATCAGGTCCTAATGGTCTGGTACTCAGGGCTCTATTGTCCCTCCATCAGGTCCTAATGGCCTGGTACTCAGGGCTCTATTGTTCCTCCATCAGGTCCTAATGGTCTGGTACTCAGGGCTCTATTGTCCCTCCATCAGGTCCTAATGGTCTGGTACTCAGGGCTCTATTGTTCCTCCATCAGGTCCTAATGGTCTGGTACTCAGGGCTCTATTGTTCCTCCATCAGGTCCTAATGGTCTGGTACTCAGGGCTCTATTGTTCCTCCATCAGGTCCTAATGGTCTGGTACTCAGGGCTCTATTGTTCCTCCATCAGGTCCTAATGACCTGGTACTCAGGGCTCTACTGTCCCTCCATCAGGTGCTAATGGCCTGGTACTCAGGGCTCTATTGTTCCTCCATCAGGTCCTAATGGTCTGGTACTCAGGGCTCTATTGTCCCTCCATCAGGTCCTAATGGTCTGGTACTCAGGGCTCTATTGTTCCTCCATCAGGTCCTAATGGTCTGGTACTCAGGGCTCTATTGTTCCTCCATCAGGTCCTAATGGTCTGGTACTCAGGGCTCTATTGTCCCTCCATCAGGTCCTAATGGTCTGGTACTCAGGGCTCTATTGTCCCTCCATCAGGTCCTAATGGTCTGGTACTCAGGGCTCTATTGTTCCTCCATCAGGTCCTAATGGTCTGGTACTCAGGGCTCTATTGTTCCTCCATCAGGTCCTAATGACCTGGTACTCAGGGCTCTATTGTTCCTCCATCAGGTCCTAATGGCCTGGTACTCAGGGCTCTATTGTTCCTCCATCAGGTCCTAATGGTCTGGTACTCAGGGCTCTATTGTCCCTCCATCAGGTCCTAATGGTCTGGTACTCAGGGCTCTATTGTCCCTCCATCAGGTCCTAATGGTCTGGTACTCAGGGCTCTATTGTCCCTCCATCAGGTCCTAATGGTCTGGTACTCAGGGCTCTATTGTCCCTCCATCAGGTCCTAATGGTCTGGTACTCAGGGCTCTATTGTCCCTCCATCAGGTCCTAATGGTCTGGTACTCAGGGCTCTATTGTCCCTCCATCAGGTCCTAATGGTCTGGTACTCAGGGCTTTATTGTCCCTCCATCAGGTCCTAATGGTCTGGTACTCAGGGCTCTATTGTTCCTCCATCAGGTCCTAATGGTCTGGTACTCAGGGCTCTATTGTTCCTCCATCAGGTCCTAATGGTCTGGTACTCAGGGCTCTATTGTTCCTCCATCAGTTCCTAATGGTCTGGTACTCAGGGCTCTATTGTTCCTCCATCAGGTCCTAATGGTCTGGTACTCAGGGCTCTATTGTTCCTCCATCAGGTCCTAATGGTCTGGTACTCAGGGCTCTATTGTCCCTCCATCAGGTCCTAATGGTCTGGTACTCAGGGCTCTATTGTCCCTCCATCAGGTCCTAATGGTCTGGTACTCAGGGCTCTATTGTTCCTCCATCAGGTCCTAATGGTCTGGTACTCAGGGCTCTATTGTTCCTCCATCAGGTCCTAATGGTCTGGTACTCAGGGCTCTATTGTTCCTCCATCAGGTCCTAATGGTCTGGTACTCAGGGCTCTATTGTTCCTCCATCAGGTCCTAATGGCCTGGTACTCAGGGCTCTATTGTTCCTCCATCAGGTCCTAATGGTCTGGTACTCAGGGCTCTATTGTTCCTCCATCAGGTCCTAATGACCTGGTACTCAGGGCTCTATTGTTCCTCCATCAGGTCCTAATGGCCTGGTACTCAGGGCTCTATTGTTCCTCCATCAGGTCCTAATGGTCTGGTACTCAGGGCTCTATTGTCCCTCCATCAGGTCCTAATGGTCTGGTACTCAGGGCTCTATTGTCCCTCCATCAGGTCCTAATGGTCTGGTACTCAGGGCTCTATTGTCCCTCCATCAGGTCCTAATGGTCTGGTACTCAGGGCTCTATTGTCCCTCCATCAGGTCCTAATGGTCTGGTACTCAGGGCTCTATTGTTCCTCCATCAGGTCCTAATGGTCTGGTACTCAGGGCTCTATTGTTCCTCCATCAGGTCCTAATGGTCTGGTACTCAGGGCTCTATTGTTCCTCCATCAGGTCCTAATGACCTGGTACTCAGGGCTCTATTGTTCCTCCATCAGGTCCTAATGGCCTGGTACTCAGGGCTCTATTGTTCCTCCATCAGGTCCTAATGGTCTGGTACTCAGGGCTCTATTGTCCCTCCATCAGGTCCTAATGGTCTGGTACTCAGGGCTCTATTGTTCCTCCATCAGGTCCTAATGGTCTGGTACTCAGGGCTCTATTGTCCCTCCATCAGGTCCTAATGGTCTGGTACTCAGGGCTCTATTGTCCCTCCATCAGGTCCTAATGGTCTGGTACTCAGGGCTCTATTGTCCCTCCATCAGGTCCTAATGGTCTGGTACTCAGGGCTCTATTGTCCCTCCATCAGGTCCTAATGGTCTGGTACTCAGGGCTCTATTGTCCCTCCATCAGGTCCTAATGGTCTGGTACTCAGGGCTCTATTGTCCCTCCATCAGGTCCTAATGGTCTGGTACTCAGGGCTCTATTGTCCCTCCATCAGGTCCTAATGGTCTGGTACTCAGGGCTCTATTGTTCCTCCATCAGGTCCTAATGGTCTGGTACTCAGGGCTCTATTGTTCCTCCATCAGGTCCTAATGGTCTGGTACTCAGGGCTCTATTGTTCCTCCATCAGTTCCTAATGGTCTGGTACTCAGGGCTCTATTGTTCCTCCATCAGGTCCTAATGGTCTGGTACTCAGGGCTCTATTGTTCCTCCATCAGGTCCTAATGGTCTGGTACTCAGGGCTCTATTGTCCCTCCATCAGGTCCTAATGGTCTGGTACTCAGGGCTCTATTGTCCCTCCATCAGGTCCTAATGGTCTGGTACTCAGGGCTCTATTGTTCCTCCATCAGGTCCTAATGGTCTGGTACTCAGGGCTCTATTGTTCCTCCATCAGGTCCTAATGGTCTGGTACTCAGGGCTCTATTGTTCCTCCATCAGGTCCTAATGGTCTGGTACTCAGGGCTCTATTGTCCCTCCATCAGGTCCTAATGGTCTGGTACTCAGGGCTCTATTGTTCCTCCATCAGGTCCTAATGGTCTGGTACTCAGGGCTCTATTGTTCCTCCATCAGGTCCTAATGGTCTGGTACTCAGGGCTCTATTGTTCCTCCATCAGGTCCTAATGACCTGGTACTCAGGGCTCTATTGTTCCTCCATCAGGTCCTAATGGCCTGGTACTCAGGGCTCTATTGTTCCTCCATCAGGTCCTAATGGTCTGGTACTCAGGGCTCTATTGTCCCTCCATCAGGTCCTAATGGTCTGGTACTCAGGGCTCTACTGTCCCTCCATCAGGTGCTAATGGCCTGGTACTCAGGGCTCTATTGTTCCTCCATCAGGTCCTAATGGTCTGGTACTCAGGGCTCTATTGTCCCTCCATCAGGTCCTAATGGTCTGGTACTCAGGGCTCTATTGTTCCTCCATCAGGTCCTAATGGTCTGGTACTCAGGGCTCTATTGTTCCTCCATCAGGTCCTAATGGTCTGGTACTCAGGGCTCTATTGTCCCTCCATCAGGTCCTAATGGTCTGGTACTCAGGGCTCTATTGTCCCTCCATCAGGTCCTAATGGTCTGGTACTCAGGGCTCTATTGTTCCTCCATCAGGTCCTAATGGTCTGGTACTCAGGGCTCTATTGTCCCTCCATCAGGTCCTAATGGTCTGGTACTCAGGGCTCTATTGTTCCTCCATCAGGTCCTAATGGTCTGGTACTCAGGGCTCTATTGTTCCTCCATCAGGTCCTAATGACCTGGTACTCAGGGCTCTATTGTTCCTCCATCAGGTCCTAATGGCCTGGTACTCAGGGCTCTATTGTTCCTCCATCAGGTCCTAATGGTCTGGTACTCAGGGCTCTATTGTCCCTCCATCAGGTCCTAATGGTCTGGTACTCAGGGCTCTATTGTCCCTCCATCAGGTCCTAATGGTCTGGTACTCAGGGCTCTATTGTCCCTCCATCAGGTCCTAATGGTCTGGTACTCAGGGCTCTATTGTCCCTCCATCAGGTCCTAATGGTCTGGTACTCAGGGCTCTATTGTCCCTCCATCAGGTCCTAATGGTCTGGTACTCAGGGCTCTATTGTCCCTCCATCAGGTCCTAATGGTCTGGTACTCAGGGCTCTATTGTTCCTCCATCAGGTCCTAATGGTCTGGTACTCAGGGCTCTATTGTTCCTCCATCAGGTCCTAATGGTCTGGTACTCAGGGCTCTATTGTTCCTCCATCAGGTCCTAATGGCCTGGTACTCAGGGCTCTACTGTCCCTCCATCAGGTGCTAATGGCCTGGTACTCAGGGCTCTATTGTTCCTCCATCAGGTCCTAATGGTCTGGTACTCAGGGCTCTATTGTCCCTCCATCAGGTCCTAATGGTCTGGTACTCAGGGCTCTATTGTTCCTCCATCAGGTCCTAATGGTCTGGTACTCAGGGCTCTATTGTTCCTCCATCAGGTCCTAATGGTCTGGTACTCAGGGCTCTATTGTCCCTCCATCAGGTCCTAATGGTCTGGTACTCAGGGCTCTATTGTCCCTCCATCAGGTCCTAATGGTCTGGTACTCAGGGCTCTATTGTTCCTCCATCAGGTCCTAATGGTCTGGTACTCAGGGCTCTATTGTCCCTCTAACCACTCTGACATAAATGCAATCAAAAATCACATCAAAACAGTATCATGCTTTTAAAACTCACCTCACTGTGATCGATACACGTGAAGAAAGAAGTTCAACAACAGGTTGAAACTGAGTGGGGAAAACGTGGTTGATGTGGATGTTGTTTCAAAGCCAAACACAACGAAACAGCTACGTAGATTGAAGATGTTTTTTGGTACATGATTGGTCTAGCTAGCCTCTACTCCAAGATTCTAGGAGTTGCTTTTGAGTGATGACTGTATTGCTATGTATACTGGATGGGCTGGTTACCTGATGCTACGCTCTACTTTTAGTTTATTTTTGGACCATTTTAATTGTAAACGATCACAGTAAGGCACTTAACTGTTACCCAGAAATGATTTGATATTGAATTAAAATGGCTGCAGTGGACCTTTAAAGGATGGGTCATCATAGTGAGACACACACACACACACACACACACACACACACACAGTCACAGTTGAGACGCTTCCAGAGTCAGAGACCGTGTAAAGGGCTGTGTGTCTCTGTGTTTGTTATGATGTATTGACCGACTCTGGGTCTCTGTGTACGTGTCTGTGTGTTTCTGTGTGTGTTTCTGTGTTTCTGTGTGTGCGTGGGTGATGTATTGACTGACTCTGTGTCTGTGTGGGTCTTGGCTTCACAGGGGAAGTCCTATGTGTTTGACCGGGTGTTCCCCACCAACACAACACAGGAACAGGTGTACAACACCTGCGCCAAGCAGATAGTCAAAGGTGAGTGCCAGCCTCTCTCTCTCTCTCTCTCTCTGTCTCGCTCTCTCTCTCTCCCTCTTTCTCTCGCTCTCTCACTCTCTCTCGCTCTCTCTCTCTCGCTCTCTCTCGCTCTCTCGCGCTCTCTCTCGCTCTCTCGCTCGCTCTCTCTCGCTCTCTCTCGCTCTCTCTCGCTCTCTCTCTCTCTTGCTCTCTCTCTCTCTCTCTCTCGTACCAGTCAAAGGTTTGGACACACCTACTCATTCAAGGGTTTTTCTTAATTTTTGCTATTTTCTACATTGTAGAATAATAGTGAAGACATCAAAACTATGAAATAACACATATGGAATCATGTAGTTACCAAAATAGTGTTTAAAAAATGATCTCAATTGGGTTGAGGTCGGGTAATTGTGGAGGTCAGGTCATCTGATGCAGCACTCCATCAATCTCCTTCTTGGTCAAATATCCCTTACACAGCCTGGAGGTGTGTTGGGTCATTGTCCTGTTGAAACACAAATATTAGTCCCACTAAGTGCAAACCAGATGGGATGATGTATCGCTGCAGAATGCGGTTGTAGCCATGCTGGTTAACAGTGTGCAAAGCTGTCATCTGTGCCTTTGATTCTAAATAATTCACTGACAGTGTCACCAGCAAAGCATCCCCACACCATCACACCTCCTCCTCCATGCTTCACGGTGGGAACCACACATGCGGAGATAATCCGTTCACCTACTCTGCGTCTCATACAGACACGGCGGTTGGAACCAAAAATCTCAAAGTTGGACTCATCAGACAAAAGGACAGATTTCCACCAGTCTAATGTCCATTGCTTGTGTTTCTTGGCCTAAGCGAGTCTCTTCTTCTTATTGGTGTCCTTTAGTAGTGGTTGCTTTGCAGCAATTCGACCATGAAGGCCTGATTCACGCAGTCTCCTCTGAACAGTTGATGTTGAGATGTGTCTGTGACTTGAACTCTGTGAAGCATTTATTTGGGCTGCAATTTCTGAGGCTGGTAACTCTAATGAACTTATCCTCTGCAGCAGAGGTAACTCTGGGTCTTCCATTCCTGTGGCGGTCCTCATGAGAGCCAGTTTCATCATAGCTCTTGATGGTTTTTGTGTCTGCACTTGAAGAAACTTTTAAAGTTCTTGAAATGTTCCATGTTGACTGACCTTCATGTCTTAAAGTAATGATGGTCTGTCGTTTCTCTTTGCTTATTTGAGCTGTTAATATGGACTCGGTCTTTTACCAAATAGGGCTATCTTCTGTATACACCCCCTACCTTCTAACAACACATCTGATTGGCTCAAAGGCATTAAGATGGAAAGAAATTCCACTATTTAACTTTTAACAAGGCACACCTGTTAATTGAAATGCATTCCAGGTGAATACTTCATGAAGCTGGTTGAGAGAATGCCAAGAGTGTTCGAAGCTGTCATCAAGGCAAAGGGTGGCTACTTTGAAGAATCTCAAATATAACATATATTTTGAATTGTTTAAAACTTTTTTATATGATTCCATATGTGTTATTTTCATAGTTTTGGTGTCTTGATGTTTTGATGTCTTCCACAATTTACGAGTTGGTGTGTCCAAACTTTTGACTGATACTGTATATGTTTCCAACATACCTAAACATGTGCCAAGAAGATAGCCTAGTCAAAGGGGAGGAGCCACTTATCACCACCATACCCCAGAGCAGCCGTAGCTGACAGAGCAGCCGTAGCTTACAGAGCAGCCGTAGCTGACAGAACAGCTGGTAGCTTCACTTTGATTCTAGTAGTAGTTTGGGCCTGATAAAAAAAGAACCCAAAAGCAATCATGTGCACGCTTATCTTGAATGAAATATGAAGGCTTGTAAATGAGATATGGGCTCCCTCGAGCTCTACTATCTTGCTCCTCTCTCTCTCTCTCTCTCTCTCACACACATTCTGCTACATTCAAAGATATTGCAGATTTCAATCCAGTGGTCTAACATGTCTGTCTGTGATTGAGTCTAGGACAGATAGATGGCTGGACGAGGAAGATAACAGCACAGCCAGAACATAGAGAGCATGAGGGAACAGAGAGAAACAACAGAGACACCCAATGAGAACCCAACCAGAGGTAGCGAGTAACAACAGAGACACCCAATGAGAACCCAGCCAGAGGTAGCGAGTAACAACAGAGACACCCAATGAGAACCCAGCCAGAGGTAGAGAGTAACAACAGAGACACCCAATGAGAACCCAGCCAGAGGTAGAGAGTAACAACAGAGACACCCAATGAGAACCCAGCCAGAGGTAGCGAGTAACAACAGAGACACCCAATGAGAACCAAGCCAGAGGTAGAGAGACCCTAATGGGTCTCTGTAATCTGGGGGAAATATGTATCTCTGATAGGGTCATACCAAGTTAGGAAGTGCAGGTTGGTTTCCTCCTCATCTTGTGGCCTCTCTCTAGCCTGGTTCCTCTCTAGGTTTCTTCCTAGGTTTTGGCCTTTCTAGGGAGTTTTTTCTAGCCACCGTGCTTCTACACCTGCATTGCTTGCTGTTTGAGGTTTTAGGCTGGGTTTCTGTACAGCACTTTGAGATATCAGCTGATGTACGAAGGGCTATATAAATACATTTGATTTGATTTGATCTCAATAGCAAGGCTCACTGAGTCAAAGAATGTGAAATAGATAATAAAACAATAGAGAAATTAACAATTTTAAAAATTAACATTAAATGTTACACTCACAGTAGTTCCAAATGTCATATTACGTATATATACAGTGTTGTAATATATACAGTGTTGTAATATATACAGTGTTGTAATACATACAGTGTTGTAACAATGTACAAATGGTTAAAGAACACAAGGGAAAATAAATCAACATAAATATAGTTTGTATTTACAATGGTGTTTGTTCTTCACTGGTTGACCTTTTCTTGTGGCAACAGGTCACAAATATTGATGTTGTGATGGCGCACTGTGGAATTTCACCCAGTAGATATGGGAGTTGATCAAAATTGCATTTATTTTCAAATTCTTTGTCAGTATGTGTCATCTGGGGGGAATGTGTGTCATACATCTGATCTGAGGTTAGGAAGTGCAGCTCAGTTTCCATCTCATTTTGTGGGCAGTGAGCACATAGCCTGTCTTCTCTTGAGAGCCATGTCTGCTCACTGAGTCTGTACATAGTCAAAGCTTTCCTTAATTTTGGGTCAGTCACAGTGGTCAGGTATTCTGCCACATTGTACTCTCTGTTTAGGGCCAAATAACATTCTACTTTGCTCAGTTTTTTTTGTAAATTCTTTCCAATGTGTCAAGTAATTATCTTTTTGTTTTCTCATGATTTGGTTGGGTCTAATTGTGCTGCTGTCCTGGGGCTCTGTGGGGTGTGTTTGTGTTTGTGAACAGAGCCCCAGGACCAGCTTGCTTAGGGGACTCTTCTCCAAGTTCATCTCTCTGTAGGTGATGGCTTTGTTATGGAAGGTTTGGGAATCACTTCCTTTTAGGTGGTTGTAGAATTTAACAGCTCTTTTCTGGATTTTGATAATTAGTGGGTTTCATCCTAATTCTGCTCTGCATGCATTATTTGGTGTTTTGCTTTGTACACAGAGGATATTTTTGCAGAATTCTGCATGTAGAGTCTCAATTTGGTGTTTGTCCCATTTTGTGAATTCTTGGTTGGTGAGCGGACCCCAGACCTCACAACCATAAAGGGCAATGGGCTCTATAACTGATTCAAGTATTTTTAGCCAAATCCTAATTGATATGACGAATTTTATGTTATTTTTGATGGCATAGAAGGCCCTTCTTGCCTTGTCTCTCAGATCGTTCACAGGTTTGTGGAAGTTACCTGTGGCGCTGATGTTTAGGCCAAGGTATGTATAGTTTTTTTGTGTGCTCTAGGGCAACGATGTCTAGATGGAATTTGTATTTGTGGTCCTGGCAACTGGACCTTTTTTGGAACACAATTTATTTTTTGTCTTACTGAGATTTACTGTCAGGGCCCAAGTCTGACAGAATCGTTGCAGAAGATCTAGGTGCTGCTGTAGGCCCTCATTGGTTGGGGACAGATCTAGGTGCTGCTGTAGGCCCTCATTGGTTGGGGACAGATCTAGGTGCTGCTGTAGGCCCTCATTGGTTGGGGACAGATCTAGGTGCTGCTGTAGGCCCTCATTGGTTGGGGACAGATCTAGGTGCTGCTGTAGGCCCTCCTTGGTTGGGGACAGATCTAGGTGCTGCTGTAGGCCCTCATTGGTTGGGGACAGATCTAGGTGATGCTGTAGGCCCTCATTGGTTGGGGACAGATCTAGGTGATGCTGTAGGCCCTCATTGGTTGGGGACATAAGAACCAGATCATCAGCAAACAGTAGACATTTGACTACAGGTTCTAGTAGATTATCTCTCTCTCCTGGCTGTGTTGGTCTGATTGTCTGTCTGGCTCTGGCCTTCTTATCTTCCTTCCCTCCCTCTCATCTCAAAGACAGATTTCCTCTGTTTATACTTCACTTGTTCATGTCACGGTTCAACTCAGCTCCAACCTCAGCATGACCAGAATAACTAACAGAGGAGGAAGATGTGAAGAGGAAGGAGAGAGAAATGGAGATGGAGAGAGAGGGGGATATAAGGGGGTGGAGAGAGAGAGGGGAATATAAGGGGGTGGAGAGAGAGAGAGGGGGATATAAGGGGGTGGAGAGAGAGGGGGGGTATAAGGGGGTGGAGAGAGAGAGAGGGGGATATAAGGGGGTGGAGAGAGAGAGAGGGGGATATAAGGGGGTGGAGAGAGAGGGGGGTATAAGGGGGTGGAGAGAGAGAGAGGGGGATATAAGGAGGTGGAGAGAGAGAGAGGGGGATATAAGGGGGTGGAGAGAGAGAGAGGGGGATATAAGGGGGTGGAGAGAGAGGGGGGTATAAGGGGGTGGAGAGAGAGAGAGGGGGATATAAGGAGGTGGAGAGAGAGAGAGGGGGATATAAGGGGGTGGAGAGAGAGAGAGGGGGATATAAGGGGGTGGAGAGAGAGAGGGGGATATAAGGGGGTGGAGAGAGAGAGAGGGGGATATAAGGGGGTGGAGAGAGAGAGAGGGGGATATAAGGAGGTGGAGAGAGAGAGAGGGGGATATAAGGGGGTGGAGAGAGAGAGAGGGGGATATAAGGAGGTGGAGAGAGAGAGAGGGGGATATAAGGGGGTGGAGAGAGAGAGAGGGGGATATAAGGGGGTGGAGAGAGAGAGGGGGATATAAGGGGGTGGAGAGAGAGAGAGGGGGATATAAGGGGGTGGAGAGAGAGAGAGGGGGATATAAGGAGGTGGAGAGAGAGAGAGGGGGATATAAGGGGGTGGAGAGAGAGGGGGGGTATAAGGGGGTGGAGAGAGAGAGAGGGGGATATAAGGGGGTGGAGAGAGAGAGAGGGGGATATAAGGGGGTGGAGAGAGAGGGGGGTATAAGGGGGTGGAGAGAGAGAGAGGGGGATATAAGGAGGTGGAGAGAGAGAGAGGGGGATATAAGGGGGTGGAGAGAGAGAGAGGGGGATATAAGGGGGTGGAGAGAGAGAGAGGGGGATATAAGGGGGTGGAGAGAGAGAGAGGGGGATATAAGGGGGTGGAGAGAGAGAGAGGGGGATATAAGGGGGTGGAGAGAGAGAGAGGGGGATATAAGGGGGTGGAGAGAGAGATAGGGTATAAGGGGGTGGAGAGAGAGAGAGGGGGATATAAGGGGGTCGAGAGAGAGAGAGGGGGATATAAGGGGGTGGAGAGAGAGAGAGGGGATATAAGGGGGTGGAGAGAGAGAGAGGGGGATATAAGGGGGTGGAGAGAGAGAGAGGGGATATAATGGGGTGGAGAGAGAGAGAGGGGGATATAAGGGGGTGGAGAGAGAGAGGGGGATATAAGGGGGTGGAGAGAGAGAGGGGGATATAAGGGGGTGGAGAGAGAGAGAGGGGATATAAGGGGGTGGAGAGAGAGGGGGGGTATAAGGGGGTGGAGAGAGAGAGAGGGGATATAAGGGGGTGGAGAGAGAGGGGGGGGTATAAGGGGGTGGAGAGAGAGAGGGGATATAAGGGGGTGGAGAGAGAGAGAGGGGGATATAAGGGGGTGGAGAGAGAGAGAGGGGGATATAAGGGGGTGGAGAGAGAGAGGGGGGGATATATGGGGGTGGAGAGAGAGAGAGGGGATATAAGGGGGTGGAGAAAGAAAGTTAAAGCAACAGAAGGGAGGAGAGATGAAGGGAGGAGTGTGAAAAGAAATGGTAGAGGATGAATGTCTTTAAGGTTCCTTCTGGCTCCTAGCCTGAAACTCTTCTCACAGTCTTCTCACAGTCTGTCAAGGCGGAGGTGGTGCTGATTGCTAGTGCTTTCTGTTTCGTGCTCTATGTAAGGGTGTGTGTGTGTGTGTGTGTGTGTGTGTGTGTGTGTGTGTGTGTGTGTGGGTATGTGTGTGTGTGTGTGTGTGTGTGTGTGTGTGTGTGTGTGTGTGTGTGTGTGTGTGTGTGTACCAGGGTTTCCCGTTAGCCAGTAAATGCCAGCTTTTGTCATTTCAAAATAAATAATATTAATTGATGGAAATACTAGTCGATGGGCTCCAAATGAAAAGGCTAATATACTTCATAAGATGATAAATCCTTAATCTGTTTGGAATTTAGTGTCGGGTGTGGGTCTCTATTCTTACTCAATCAAAAGATGCAAGGTTCTCCTAAGGGACTTCAGCTAAGTGTAACCCGAAGAGGCAAAATTGGTGAAGATTGTGTTGAAAATCCCTGTCTCCAACGTGCGAGAGGGGATTATTTCCCCCCAAAACAGAGTAAAGTTGGCCTCAAGATCGCTCTTTCTTTGAGGACAAAGTAGCGAGGCTGATGTGCATCAAGCTGCTCTAACGAGTTGGACAGTTTTCAAATCAAATCAAATCAAATTTTATTTGTCACATACACATGGTTAGCAGATGTTAATGCGAGTGTAGCGAAATGCTTGTACTTCTAGTTCCGACAATGCAGTAATAACCAACGAGTAATCTAACTAACAATTCCAAAACGACTACCTTATACACACAAGTGTAAAGGGATAAAGAATATGTACATAAAGATATATGAATGAGTGATGAATGAGTGATGGTACAGAACGGCATTGACTTCCCAACAGCAACGGCTCACTTGGAGCAGGCCAAGGCCCTCTGTAAACACCTCACTGAGCAGGCCAAGGCCCTCTGTAAACACCTCACTGAGCAGACCAGGGCCCTCTGTAGACACCTCACTGAGCAGGCCAAGGCCCTCTGTAAAAACACCTCACTGAGCAGGCCAAGGCCCTCTGTAAACACCTCACTGAGCAGGCCAAGGCCCTCTGTAAACACCTCACTGAGCAGGCCAAGGCCCTCTGCAAACACCTCACTGAGCAGGCCAAGGCCCTCTGTAAACACCTCACTGAGCAGGCCAAGGCCCTCTGTAAACACCTCACTGAGCAGGCCAAGGCCCTCTGTAAACACCTCACTGAGCAGGCCAAGGCCCTCTGCAAACACCTCACTGAGCAGGCCAAGGCCCTCTGTAAACACCTCACTGAGCAGGCCAAGGCCCTCTGTAAACACCTCACTGAGCAGGCCAAGGCCCTCTGTAAACACCTCACTGAGCAGGCCAAGGCCCTCTGTAAACACCTCACTGAGCAGGCCAAGGCCCTCTGTAAACACCTCACTGAGCAGACCAGGGCCCTCTGTAGACACCTCACTGAGCAGGCCAAGGCCCTCTGTAAAAACACCTCACTGAGCAGGCCAAGGCCCTCTGTAAACACCTCACTGAGCAGGCCAAGGCCCTCTGTAAACACCTCACTGAGCAGGCCAAGGCCCTCTGCAAACACCTCACTGAGCAGGCCAAGGCCCTCTGTAAACACCTCACTGAGCAGGCCAAGGCCCTCTGTAAACACCTCACTGAGCAGGCCAAGGCCCTCTGTAAACACCTCACTGAGCAGGCCAAGGCCCTCTGCAAACACCTCACTGAGCAGGCCAAGGCCCTCTGTAAACACCTCACTGAGCAGGCCAAGGCCCTCTGTAAACACCTCACTGAGCAGGCCAAGGCCCTCTGTAAACACCTCACTGAGCAGGCCAAGGCCCTCTGTAAACACCTCACTGAGCAGGCCAAGGCCCTCTGTAAACACCTCACTGAGCAGGCCAAGGCCCTCTGTAAACACCTCACTGAGCAGGCCAAGGCCCTCTGCAAACACCTCACTGAGCAGACCAAGGCCCTCTGTAAACATCTCACTGAGCAGGCCAAGGCCCTCTGTAAACACCTCACTGAGCAGGCCAAGGCTCTCTGTAAACACCTCACTGAGCAGGCCAAGGCCCTCTGTAAACACCTCACTAAGCAGGCCAAGGCCCTCTGCAAACACCTCACTGAGCAGGCCAAGGCCCTCTGTAAACACCTCACTGAGCAGGCCAAGGCCCTCTGTAAACACCTCACTGAGCAGGCCAAGGCCCTCTGTAAACACCTCACTGAGCAGGCCAAGGCCCTCTGTAAACACCTCACTGAGCAGGCCAAGGCCCTCTGTAAACACCTCACTGAGCAGGCCAAGGCCCTCTGTAAACACCTCACTGAGCAGGCCAAGGCCCTCTGCAAACACCTCACTGAGCAGGCCAAGGCCCTCTGTAAACACCTCACTGAGCAGGCCAAGGCCCTCTGTAAACACCTCACTGAGCAGGCCAAGGCCCTCTGCAAACACCTCACTGAGCAGGCCAAGGCCCTCTGTAAACACCTCACTGAGCAGGCCAAGGCCCTCTGTAAACACCTCACTGAGCAGGCCAAGGCCCTCTGCAAACACCTCACTGAGCAGGCCAAGGCCCTCTGTAAACACCTCACTGAGCAGGCTAAGGCCCTCTGTAAACACCTCACTGAGCAGGCCAAGGCCCTCTGTAAACACCTCACTGAGCAGGCCAAGGCCCTCTGTAAACACCTCACTGAGCAGACCAGGGCCCTCTGTAAACACCTCACCGAGCAGGCCAAGGCCCTCTGTAAACACCTCACTGAGCAGACCAAGGCCCTCTGTAAACACCTCACTGAGCAGACCAGGGCCCTCTGTAAACACCTCACTGAGCAGACCAAGGCCCTCTGTAAACACCTCACTGAGCAGGCCAAGGCCCTCTGTAAACACCTCACTGAGCAGACCAAGGCCCTCTGTAAACACCTCACTGAGCAGGCCAAGGCCCTCTGCAAACACCTCACTGAGCAGGCCAAGGCCCTCTGTAAACACCTCACTGAGCAGACCAAGGCCCTCTGTAAACACCTCACTGAGCAGGCCAAGGCCCTCTGTAAACACCTCACTGAGCAGACCAGGGCCCTCTGTAAACACCTCACCGAGCAGGCCAAGGCCCTCTGTAAACACCTCACTGAGCAGACCAAGGCCCTCTGTAAACACCTCACTGAGCAGACCAGGGCCCTCTGTAAACACCTCACTGAGCAGACCAAGGCCCTCTGTAAACACCTCACTGAGCAGGCCAAGGCCCTCTGTAAACACCTCACTGAGCAGACCAAGGCCCTCTGTAAACACCTCACTGAGCAGGCCAAGGCCCTCTGTAAACACCTCACTGAGCAGACCAAGGCCCTCTGTAAACACCTCACTGAGCAGACCAAGGCCCTCTGTAAACACCTCACTGAGCAGACCAAGGCCCTCTGTAAACACCTCACTGAGCAGGCCAAGGCCCTCTGTAAACACCTCACTGAGCAGGCCAAGGCCCTCTGCAAACACCTCACTGAGCAAGCCAAGGCCCTCTGTAAACACCTCACTGAGCAGGCCAAGGCCCTCTGTAAACACCTCACTGAGCAGGCCAAGGCCCTCTGTAAACACCTCACTGAGCAGACCAAGGCCCTCTGCAAACGCAAGTAAATTAGAGACAAGTGATTGTGTCGTTCAGACCCTGTCCAAGTAGTTTTTCTGCTGCTCTAGGAAAGATCAACATATGACACCCATTTGTCATGAATAGAATAAAGATTTGGAATGTATTGATAGACTACAGTAGAGTAATGGTGTGGATCATACCGCAATTGATGCATTTCAGTTGAGATAATTCAGTAGCACTTGGAAAAACGAAACATCATTGCCAAGTATTCACATCGGAGTTACAATGCAATCACTAGGCAGCCAACTGCCTACATTAGGAAACAGACTTGTTACCAATAAACCACGTGTATATCACACATGACACGAGTCACGACCCCCACGGCAGTTCAAATTACAATAAACAAAACATTAATTAGCATCCTCCTGTAGAACTGTAAAAAACGACTGATTGCATTTGAGCTTTGGAAACGAGTGTTTACATAAAAATGCATGGCGCTGGCCTCGTTTCACAGGAGCATTTTAAAATAATCCTTCTTTCAATGAACCACACTTAACAAATGTAGTTTATTTGCATATCGAATTTCATTGTCCAACGTCAGTTTTATTATTTCTTCATTTTGTGTCAGTTAACGCACTCGGGCGTAGTGGGTGAGGAGTCGGGCGTAGTGGGTGAGGAGTCGGGCGTAGTGGGTGAGGAGTCGGGCGTAGTGGGTGAGGAGTCGGGCGTAGTGGGTGAGGAGTCGGGCGTAGTGGGTGAGGAGTCGGGCGTAGTGGGTGAGGAGTCGGGCGTAGTGGGTGAGGAGTCGGGCGTAGTGGGTGAGGAGTCGGGCGTAGTGGGTGAGGAGTCGGGCGTAGTGGGTGAGGAGTCGGGCGTAGTGGGTGAGGAGTCGGGCGTAGTGGGTGAGGAGTCGGGCGTAGTGGGTGAGGAGTCGGGCGTAGTGGGTGAGGAGTCGGGCGTAGTGGGTGAGGAGTCGGGCGTAGTGGGTGAGGAGTCGGGCGTAGTGGGTGAGGAGTCGGGCGTAGTGGGTGAGGAGTCGGGCGTAGTGGGTGAGGAGTCGGGCGTAGTGGGTGAGGAGTCGGGCGCAGGAGGCAGAAGGTACAGAATAGTGCTTTTATTTCGGCACGCAGGGAAAATTGTGCACGCCAAATACCGGGCGTAAATACAAGATAGCCCAAACACAGGACTTAATGAGTCCGGAGAAAAACCCAAAACGAGACACTCGAAGGGATCGGCGGCAGCTAGTAGACTGGTGACGATGACCACCGAGCGCCGCCCAAACAGGAAGTGGAGACAAAACCAAAAGAAGGGATCGGCGGCAGCTAGTAGACTGGTGACGACGACCGCCGAGCGTCGCCCGAACAGGAAGAGGAGCCACCTTCGGTAGTAGTCATGACAGTGTCTGCCGAGAGTAGCCTCTTTCAACTGCTGTGGTGCTGAATCGCAGCCGGAATGAGAAGTGGGTGTTCGTAGACAGACAGGTTTTGTAATTTATTAGGCCTAATTAAAATGTTCATGCCTAGGCCAAATTAACCTAGATTGTATTTGAAAACAATTTTTCACAATTTTGTTATTTATTAATTCATTATTCATTTATTAATTCAAATGTACATACAAATAGCCTATAGAATTATAAAATTATATTATACAAACATTACACTTTGAAGTTGTGTGAGGACCTGTTTTTCCAGTTTTAAATGTTTTTTTTAAATGTTTAATTGAAATTAAAATATGTATGATACCACATTTATGATTTAGAGCAGGGGACGAAACCTGTCCTATTGGTTTAGGAACATCAATGAAACCTGTCCTATTGGTATAGGAACATCAATGAAACCCGTCCTATTGGTATAGGAACATCAATGAAACCTGTCCTATTGGTATAGGAACATCAATGAAACCTGTCCTATTGGTATAGGAACATCAATGAGACCTGTCCTATTGGTATAGGAACATCAATGAAACCTGTCCTATTGGTATAGGAACATCAATGAAACCTGTCCTATTGGTATAGGAACATCAATGAAACCTGTCCTATTGGTATAGGAACATCAATGAAACCTGTCCTATTGGTATAGGAACATCAATGAGACCTGTCCTATTGGTATAGGAACATCAATGAAACCTGTCCTATTGGTATAGGAACATCAATGAAACCTGTCCTATTGGTATAGGAACATCAATGAAACCTGTCCTATTGGTATAGGAACATCAATGAGACCTGTCCTATTGGTATAGGAACATCAATGAAACCTGTCCTATTGGTATAGGAACATCAAAGAAACCTGTCCTATTGGTATAGGAACATCAATGAAACCTGTCCTATTGGTATAGGAACATCAATGAGACCTGTCCTATTGGTATAGGAACATCAATGAAACCTGTCCTATTGGTATAGGAACATCAATGAGACCTGTCCTATTGGTATAGGAACATCAATGAAACCTGTCCTATTGGTATAGGAACATCAATGAAACCTGTCCTATTGGTATAGGAACATCAATGAGACCTGTCCTATTGGTATAGGAACATCAATGAAACCTGTCCTATTGGTATAGTAACATCAATGAGACCTGTCCTATTGGTATAGGAACATCAATGAAACCTGTCCTATTGGTATAGGAACATCAATGAGACCTGTCCTATTGGTATAGGAACATCAATGAGACCTGTCCTATTGGTATAGGAACATCAATGAGACCTGTCCTATTGGTATAGGAACATCAATGAGACCTGTCCTATTGGTATAGGAACATCAATGAGACCTGTCCTATTGGTATAGGAACATCAATGAAACCTGTCCTATTGGTATAGGAACATCAATGAAACCTGTCCTATTGGTATAGGAACATCAATGAAACCTGTCCTATTGGTATAGGAACATCTTTGTACTTTATTTTATTACAATTTTACTTTTTTATTCTATTAAGATGAATTCCAATGATCTAAATGTGATTTTGAACCCCGTGGGGGGACGCCCTAATGCATTGTTATACACCCCAGTGCAAATGGATGTTTGGCACATTTTTTCAAATGTCAGGTCAATTTCTCTCCAGTCACGTTGTCCGGCGCAACCCATATTTTCGCAACGGAAACCCTGGTGTGTCACGCCCTCTGGGACACGCCCTCTGGGTCACGCCCTCTGGGTCACGCCCACCTCTGGGTCACGCCCTCTGTGTCACGCCCTCTGGGTCACGCCCTCTGGGTCACACCCACCTCTGGGCCACGCCCTCTGGGTCACGCCCACCTCTGGGTCAAGCCCTCTGGGTCACGCCCTCTGGGTCACGCCCGCTGGGTGGGCAAGAATTTAGATCCTAGTGCAGCCAGAGAGTGCTATGGGCTGATTGATGAGGCAGTTCAGGTGTTTTTTCTCTTCGATCTAACATGTATTTTCTGTCTCCTAACCAGATGGTTTTACAGTAAATACCATCCTCTCTCTGTCTCCCGTCTGTCTCCTGTCTCCTAACCAGATGGTTTTACAGTAAAACTACCATCCTCTCTCTGTCCCCTGTCTGTCTCCTGTCTCCTAACCTGGTGGTTTTTACCGTAAAACTACCATCCTCTCTCTGTCCCCTGTCTGTGTCCTGTCTCCTAACCTGGTGGTTTTTACCGTAAAACTACCATCCTCTCTCTGTCCCCTGTCTGTCTCCTGTCTCCTAACCAGATGGTTTTACAGTAAAACTACCATCCTCTCTCTGTCCCCTGTCTGTCTCCTGTCTCCTAACCATATGGTTTTACAGTAAAACTACCATCCTCTCTCTATCCCCTGTCTGTCTCCTGTCTCCTAACCAGATGGTTTTACAGTAAAATTCCATCCTCTCTCTATCCCCTGTCTGTCTCCTGTCTCCTAACCAGATGGTTTTACAGTAAAACTACCATCCTCTCTCTGTCCCCTGTCTGTCTCTTGTCTCCTAACAAGATGGTTTTACAGTAAAACTGCCATCCTCTCTCTGTCCCCTGTCTGTCTCCTGTCTCCTAACCAGATGGTTTTACAGTAAAATTCCATCCAGCTTTCTCTAGATGTACTGTTCCGTTGAACACATTCTGTCTCCTGTCTCTAGATGTTCTGGGGGGATACAATGGCACCATATTCGCCTACGGACAGACCTCCTCTGGAAAGACTCACACTATGGAGGTCAGTGTACGGCAGGGTTTGGAGAGACCTCTTTGTAGACTATTTCCTGTAAGGAGAGTCTGTGTTCCAAATGGAACCGCATTCCTTCTGTTGGCACTACCACTACCAGAGAATGAGTTTACACCACTGAGACCAACTGCAGTCCTAGTGTAGTACCCTTAATGTTGACAATGTATTGTTCCAGCCCAGCACAAGCACACCTAATTCACCTAATCAATGGTTTGATGATTAGTTGAAGAGCTGACTGGGATGTAGTTGTGCCAGGCTTGTGCAGAAATGGTGCATCGCTGTATTGGGTGTACCAGAGGATGACCTCGGTTGAGAAACACAGTAGTTCAAGTCCCCATGGCTTTAAATGATTTACGGTCCTGCCTCCTCTCCTGTAAATATCTTCTGAATCTCTTCCAAGTTAAGTCCCTGTCCCATGTTCCTCCTTCTTTTCCGCCTCTCTCTCTCTCCCTCAATCTTTTCACATGATTTTTCTCCCACTCTTCCTCTAACCTCTCTCTCTCTCCCTCTTCTCTCCTCCTCTCTCTCCCTCTCCTCTCCTCCTCTCTCTCCCTCTCCTCTCTCTCCCTCTCCTCCTCCCTAACTCCCCCTCTCCTCCTCCCTCTCTCCCTCTTCTCTCCTCCTCTATTTCTCCCTCTTCTCTCCTCCTCTCTTTCTCTCTCTCCTCTCCTCCCCTCTCTCCCTCTTCTCTACTCCTCTCTTTCTCTCTCTTCTCTCCTCCTCTTTCTCTCCCTCTCCTCCTCTCTCTCCCTCTCCTCTCCTCCTCTCTCCCTCTTCTCTCCTCCTCTCTCTCCCTCTCCTCTCCTCCTCTCTCTCCCTCTCCTCTCCTCCTCTCTTTCTACCCTTCCTCTCCTCCTCTCTCTCCCTCTCCTCTCCTCTCTTTCTACCTCTCCTCTCCTCCTCTCTCCCCCTCTCCTCTCCTCCTCTCTTTCTCACTCTCCTCTCCTCCTCTCTCTCCCTCTCCTCTCTCTCCCTCTCCTCCTCCCTAACTCCCCCTCTCCTCCTCCCTCTCTCCCTCTTCTCTCCAACTCTCTAACTCTCCATCTCCAAATCTCTAACTCCCCCTCTCCTCCTCCCTCTCCCCCTCTTCTCTCCTCCTCTCTAACTCCCCCTCTTCTCTCTCCTCCTCTCTAACTCCCCCCTTCTCCTACCTAACTCTCCCTCTTCTCTCCTCACTAACTCCCTCTCTTCTCTCGTCTTTCAGGGCAAGCTTCATGACCCACATGGGATGGGGATCATCCCCAGAATTGCAGAGGACATCTTCAATCACATATTCGCCATGGATGAAAACCTGGAGTTCCACATTAAGGTCTGCACTCTATTGACGATGACACCGTCTGCCTGCACCAGGGCTGTTACGCTGACCGGATTACCCCCACACCTGCTGTCATGAGTCATGACCAGGGCTGTTACGCTGACCGTATTACCCCCACACCTGCTGTCATGAGTCCTGACCAGGGCTGTTACGGTGACCGGATTACCCCCACACCTGCTGTCATGAGTCCTGACCAGGGCTGTTACGGTGACCGTATTACCCCCACACCTGTTGTCATGAGTCCTGACCAGGGCTGTTACGGTGACCGTATTACCCCCACACCGGCTGTCATGAGTCCTGACCAGGGCTGTTACGGTGACCGTATTACCCCCACACCGGCTGTCATGAGTCCTGACCAGGGCTGTTACGGTGACCGTATTACCCCCACACCTGCTGTCATGAGTCCTGACCAGGGCTGTTACGGTGACCGGATTACCCCCACACCTGCTGTCATGAGTCCTGACCAGGGCTGTTACGGTGACCGGATTACCCCCACACCTGCTGTCATGAGTCCTGACCAGGGCTGTTACGGTGACCGGATTACCCCCACACCTGCTGTCATGAGTCCTGACCAGGGCTGTTACGGTGACCGGATTACCCCCACACCTGCTGTCATGAGTCCTGACCAGGGCTGTTACGCTGAACGGATTACCCCCACACCTGCTGTCATGAGTCATGACCAGGGCTGTTACGCTGACCGTATTACCCCCACACCTGCTGTCATGAGTCCTGACCAGGGCTGTTACGGTGACCGGATTACCCCCACACCTGCTGTCATGAGTCCTGACCAGGGCTGTTACGGTGACCGTATTACCCCCACACCTGTTGTCATGAGTCCTGACCAGGGCTGTTACGGTGACCGTATTACCCCCACACCGGCTGTCATGAGTCCTGACCAGGGCTGTTACGGTGACCGTATTACCCCCACACCGGCTGTCATGAGTCCTGACCAGGGCTGTTACGGTGACCGTATTACCCCCACACCTGCTGTCATGAGTCCTGACCAGGGCTGTTACGGTGACCGGATTACCCCCACACCTGCTGTCATGAGTCCTGACCAGGGCTGTTACGGTGACCGGATTACCCCCACACCTGCTGTCATGAGTCCTGACCAGGGCTGTTACGGTGACCGGATTACCCCCACACCTGCTGTCATGAGTCCTGACCAGGGCTGTTACGGTGACCGGATTACCCCCACACCTGCTGTCATGAGTCATGAAGGCAGTCAAATACCAGGTGACTGTTTCGTCGCGGTAATTAGGCATCTCCAAGCTCTGATACTACTTGTGAATGAATCCCAGCATAAGAAACAATTCCTTTTTTTTGCAACTTTTTCAAATTATAGTCGCACACCTCATGTAGCCTAGCCCATAGTCCTATATGTTTTAATAAGGTTAGTATCACACCTCATGTAGCCTAGCCCATAGTCCTATATGTTTTAATAAGGTTAGTATCACACCTCATGTAGTCTAGCCCATAGTCCTATATGTTTTAATAAGGTTAGTATCACACCTCATGTAGTCTAGCCCATAGTCCTATAAGGTTAGTATCACACCTCATGTAGCCTAGCCCATAGTCCTATATGTTTTAATAAGGTTAGTATCACACCTCATGTAGCCTAGCCCATAGTCCTATAAGGTTAGTATCACACCTCATGTAGCCTAGCCCATAGGTCTATATGTTTTAATAAGGTTAGTATCACACCTCATGTAGCCTAGCCCATAGGCCTATAAGGTTAGTATCACACCTCATGTAGCCTAGCCCATAGGTCTATATGTTTTAATAAGGTTAGTATCACACCTCATGTAGTCTAGTCCATAGTCCTATATGTTTTAATAAGGTTAGTATCACACCTCATGTAGCCTAGCCCATAGGTCTATATGTTTTAATAAGGTTAGTATCACACCTCATGTAGTCTAGCCCATAGTCCTATATGTTTTAATAAGGTTAGTATCACACCTCATGTAGCCTAGCCCATAGGTTTATATGTTTTAATAAGGTTAGTATCACACCTCATGTAGTCTAGCCCATAGTCCTATATGTTTTAATAAGGTTAGTATCACACCTCATGTAGCCTAGTCCATAGTCCTATAAGGTTAGTATCACACCTCATGAAGTCTAGCCCATAGTCCTATATGTTTTAATAAGGTTAGTATCACACCTCATGTAGCCTAGTCCATAGTCCTATAAGGTTAGTATCACACCTCATGAAGTCTAGCCCATAGTCCTATATGTTTTAATAAGGTTAGTATCACACCTCATGTAGTCTAGCCCATAGTCCTATATGTTTTAATAAGGTTAGTATCACACCTCATGTAGTCTAGCCCATAGGCCTATATGTTTTAATAAGGTTAGTATCACACCTCATGTAGCCTAGTCCATAGTCCTATAAGGTTAGTATCACACCTCATGGAGCCTAGCCCATAGTCCTATAAGGTTAGTATCACACCTCATGTAGTCTAGCCCATAGTCCTATATGTTTTAATAAAGTTAGTATCACACCTCATGTAGTCTAGCCCATAGTCCTATATGTTTTAATAAGGTTAGTATCACACCTCATGTAGCCTAGCCCATAGTCCTATAAGGTTAGTATCACACCTCATGTAGCCTAGCCCATAGTCCTATAAGGTTAGTATCACACCTCATGTAGTCTAGCCCATAGTCCTATAAGGTTAGTATCACACCTCATGTAGCCTAGCCCATAGTCCTATAAGGTTAGTATCACACCTCATGTAGTCTAGCCCATAGTCCTATAAGGTTAGTATCACACCTCATGTAGCCTAGTCCATAGTCCTATAAGGTTAGTATCACACCTCATGTAGTCTAGCCCATAGTCCTATAAGGTTAGTATCATACCTCATGTAGTCTAGCCCATAGTCCTATATGTTTTAATAAGGTTAGTATCACACCTCATGTAGTCTAGCCCATAGTCCTATATGTTTTAATAAGGTTAGTATCACACCTCATGTAGTCTAGCCCATAGTCCTATATGTTTTAATAAGGTTAGTATCACACCTCATGTAGCCTAGCCCATAGTCCTATATGTTTTAATAAGGTTAGTATCACACCTCATGTAGTCTAGCCCATAGGCCTATATGTTTTAATAAGGTTAGTATCACACCTCATGTAGCCTAGCCCATAGTCCTATATGTTTTAATAAGGTTAGTATCACACCTCATGTAGTCTAGCCCATAGTCCTATATGTTTTAATTAATAAGGTTAGTATCACACCTCATGTAGCCTAGCCCATAGTCCTAAAAGGTTAGTATCACACCTCATGTAGTCTAGCCCATAGTCCTATATGTTTTAATAAGGTTAGTATCACACCTCATGTAGTCTAGCCCATAGTCCTATATGTTTTAATAAGGTTAGTAGCACACCTCATGTAGTCTAGCCCATAGGCCTATATGTTTTAATAAGGTTAGTATCACACCTCATGTAGCCTAGCCCATAGTCCTATAAGGTTAGTATCACACCTCATGTAGTCTAGCCCATAGTCCTATAAGGTTAGTATCACACCTCATGTAGCCTAGCCCATAGTCCTATAAGGTTAGTATCACACCTCATGTAGCCTAGCCCATAGGTCTATATGTTTTAATAAGGTTAGTATCACACCTCATGTAGTCTAGTCCATAGTCCTATAAGGTTAGTATCACACCTCATGTAGCCTAGCCCATAGTCCTATAAGGTTAGTATCACACCTCATGTAGTCTAGCCCATAGTCCTATATGTTTTAATAAGGTTAGTATCACACCTCATGTAGCCTAGCCCATAGTCCTATAAGGTTAGTATCACACCTCATGTAGTCTAGCCCATAGTCCTATAAGGTTAGTATCACACCTCATGTAGTCTAGCCCATAGTCCTATATGTTTTAATAAGGTTAGTATCACACCTCATATAGTCTAGCCCATAGTCCTATATGTTTTAATAAGGTTAGTATCACACCTCATGGAGCCTAGCCCATAGTCCTATAAGGTTAGTATCACACCTCATGTAGCCTAGCCCATAGGTCTATATGTTTTAATAAGGTTAGTATCACACCTCATGTAGCCTAGCCCATAGGTCTATATGTTTTAATAAGGTTAGTATCACACCTCATGTAGTCTAGCCCATAGTCCTATATGTTTTAATAAGGTTAGTATCACACCTCATGTAGCCTAGTCCATAGTCCTATAAGGTTAGTATCACACCTCATGTAGCCTAGCCCATAGTCCTATAAGGTTAGTATCACAACTCATGTAGCCTAGCCCATAGTCCTATATGTTTTAATAAGGTTAGTATCACACCTCATGTAGTCTAGCCCATAGTCCTATATGTTTTAATAAGGTTAGTATCACACCTCATGTAGTCTAGCCCATAGTCCTATAAGGTTAGTATCACACCTCATGTAGTCTAGCCCATAGTCCTATAAGGTTAGTATCACACCTCATGTAGTCTAGCCCATAGTCCTATATGTTTTAATAAGGTTAGTATCACACCTCATGTAGTCTAGCCCATAGGCCTATAAGGTTAGTATCACACCTCATGTAGCCTAGCCCATAGTCCTATAAGGTTAGTATCACACCTCATGTAGCCTAGCCCATAGGTCTATATGTTTTAATAAGGTTAGTATCACACCTCATGTAGTCTAGCCCATAGTGCTATATGTTTTAATAAGGTTAGTATCACACCTCATGTAGTCTAGCCCATAGGCCTATAAGGTTAGTATCACACCTCATGTAGCCTAGCCCATAGTCCTATAAGGTTAGTATCACACCTCATGTAGTCTAGCCCATAGGTCTATATGTTTTAATAAGGTTAGTATCACACCTCATGTAGCCTAGCCCATAGGTCTATATGTTTTAATAAGGTTAGTATCACACCTCATGTAGCCTAGTCCATAGTCCTATAAGGTTAGTATCACACCTCATGTAGTCTAGCCCATAGGTCTATATGTTTTAATAAGGTTAGTATCACACCTCATGTAGTCTAGCCCATAGTCCTATAAGGTTAGTATCACACCTCATGTATTCTAGCCCATAGGTCTATATGTTTTAATAAGGTTAGTATCACACCTCATGTAGCCTAGCCCATAGTCCTATAAGGTTAGTATCACACCTCATGTAGTCTAGCCCATAGTCCTATATGTTTTAATAAGGTTAGTATCACACCTCATGTAGTCTAGCCCATAGTCCTATATGTTTTAATAAGGTTAGTATCACACCTCATGTAGTCTAGCCCATAGTCCTATATGTTTTAATAAGGTTAGTATCACACCTCATGTAGTCTAGCCCATAGTCCTATATGTTTTAATAAGGTTAGTATCACACCTCATGTAGCCTAGCCCATAGTCCTATAAGGTTAGTATCACACCTCATGTAGTCTAGCCCATAGTCCTATAAGGTTAGTATCACACCTCATGTAGCCTAGCCCATAGTCCTATAAGGTTAGTATCACACCTCATGTATTCTAGCCCATAGTCCTATAAGGTTAGTATCACACCTCATGTAGCCTAGTCCATAGTCCTATAAGGTTAGTATCACACCTCATGTAGTCTAGCCCATAGTCCTATATGTTTTAATAAGGTTAGTATCACACCTCATGTAGTCTAGCCCATAGTCCTATATGTTTTAATAAGGTTAGTATCACACCTCATGTAGTCTAGCCCAAAGGCCTATATGTTTTAATAAGGTTAGTATCACACCTCATGTAGTCTAGCCCATAGGCCTATATGTTTTAATAAGGTTAGTATCACACCTCATGTAGTCTAGCCCATAGGCCTATATGTTTTAATAAGGTTAGTATCACACCTCATGTAGCCTAGCCCATAGTCCTATAAGGTTAGTATCACACCTCATGTAGTCTAGCCCATAGTCCTATAAGGTTAGTATCACACCTCATGTAGCCTAGCCCATAGTCCTATAAGGTTAGTATCACACCTCATGTAGTCTAGCCCATAGTCCTATAAGGTTAGTATCACACCTCATGTAGCCTAGTCCATAGTCCTATAAGGTTAGTATCACACCTCATGTAGTCTAGCCCATAGTCCTATATGTTTTAATAAGGTTAGTATCACACCTCATGTAGTCTAGCCCATAGTCCTATATGTTTTAATAAGGTTAGTATCACACCTCATGTAGTCTAGCCCATAGTCCTATATGTTTTAATAAGGTTAGTATCACACCTCATGTAGTCTAGCCCAAAGGCCTATATGTTTTAATAAGGTTAGTATCACACCTCATGTAGTCTAGCCCATAGGCCTATATGTTTTAATAAGGTTAGTATCACACCTCATGTAGTCTAGCCCATAGTCCTATATGTTTTAATAAGGTTAGTATCACACCTCATGTAGCCTAGCCCATAGGCCTATATGTTTTAATAAGGTTAGTATCACACCTCATGTAGCCTAGCCCATAGTCCTATATGTTTTAATAAGGTTAGTATCACACCTCATGTAGCCTAGCCCATAGGTCTATATGTTTTAATAAGGTTAGTATCACACCTCATGTAGCCTAGCCCATAGTCCTATATGTTTTAATAAGGTTAGTATCACACCTCATGTAGTCTAGCCCATAGTCCTATATGTTTTAATTAATAAGGTTAGTATCACACCTCATGTAGCCTAGCCCATAGTCCTAAAAGGTTAGTATCACACCTCATGTAGTCTAGCCCATAGTCCTATATGTTTTAATAAGGTTAGTATCACACCTCATGTAGTCTAGCCCATAGTCCTATATGTTTTAATAAGGTTAGTAGCACACCTCATGTAGTCTAGCCCATAGGCCTATATGTTTTAATAAGGTTAGTATCACACCTCATGTAGCCTAGCCCATAGTCCTATAAGGTTAGTATCACACCTCATGTAGTCTAGCCCATAGTCCTATAAGGTTAGTATCACACCTCATGTAGTCTAGCCCATAGTCCTATAAGGTTAGTATCACACCTCATGTAGCCTAGCCCATAGTCCTATATGTTTTAATAAGGTTAGTATCACACCTCATGTAGCCTAGCCCATAGTCCTATAAGGTTAGTATCACACCTCATGTAGCCTAGCCCATAGGTCTGTATGTTTTAATAAGGTTAGTATCACACCTCATGTAGTCTAGTCCATAGTCCTATAAGGTTAGTATCACACCTCATGTAGCCTAGCCCATAGTCCTATAAGGTTAGTATCACACCTCATGTAGTCTAGCCCATAGTCCTATAAGGTTAGTATCACACCTCATGTAGTCTAGCCCATAGTCCTATATGTTTTAATAAGGTTAGTATCACACCTCATGTAGCCTAGCTCATAGTCCTATAAGGTTAGTATCACACCTCATGTAGCCTAGCCCATAGTCCTATAAGGTTAGAATCACACCTCATGTAGCCTAGCCCATAGTCCTATAAGGTTAGTATCACACCTCATGTAGTCTAGCCCATAGTCCTATAAGGTTAGTATCACACCTCATGTAGTCTAGCCCATAGTCCTATATGTTTTAATAAGGTTAGTATCACACCTCATATAGTCTAGCCCATAGTCCTATATGTTTTAATAAGGTTAGTATCACACCTCATGGAGCCTAGCCCATAGTCCTATAAGGTTAGTATCACACCTCATGTAGTCTAGCCCATAGTCCTATATGTTTTAATAAGGTTAGTATCACACCTCATGTAGCCTAGCCCATAGTCCTATATGTTTTAATAAGGTTAGTATCACACCTCATGTAGCCTAGCCCATAGTCCTATAAGGTTAGTATCACACCTCATGTAGTCTAGCCCATAGTCCTATAAGGTTAGTATCACACCTCATGTAGTCTAGCCCATAGTCTTATATGTTTTAATAAGGTTAGTATCACACCTCATGTAGCCTAGCCCATAGTCCTATAAGGTTAGTATCACACCTCATGGAGCCTAGCCCATAGTCCTATAAGGTTAGTATCACACCTCATGTAGTCTAGCCCATAGTCCTATAGGTTTTAATAAGGTTAGTGTCACACCTCATGTAGCCTAGTCCATAGTCATATAAGGTTAGTATCACACCTCATGGAGCCTAGCCCATAGTCCTATAAGGTTAGTATCACACCTCATGTAGTCTAGCCTATAGTCCTATATGTTTTAATAAGGTTAGTATCACACCTCATGTAGCCTAGCCCATAGGTCTATATGTTTTAATAAGGTTAGTATCACACCTCATGTAGCCTAGCCCATAGGTCTATATGTTTTAATAAGGTTAGTATCACACCTCATGTAGCCTAGCCCATAGGTCTATATGTTTTAATGAGGTTAGTATCACACCTCATGTAGTCTAGCCCATAGTCCTATAAGGTTAGTATCACACCTCATGTAGTCTAGCCTATAGTCCTATATGTTTTAATAAGGTTAGTATCACACCTCATGTAGTCTAGCACATAGTCCTATATGTTTTAATAAGGTTAGTATCACACCTCATGTAGTCTAGCCCATAGTCCTATAAGGTTAGTATCACACCTCATGTAGTCTAGCCCATAGTCCTATAAGGTTAGTATCACACCTCATGTAGTCTAGCCCATAGTCCTATATGTTTTAATAAGGTTAGTATCACACCTCATGTAGTCTAGCCCATAGGCCTATAAGGTTAGTATCACACCTCATGTAGTCTAGCCCATAGTCCTATAAGGTTAGTATCACACCTCATGTAGTCTAGCCCATAGTCCTATATGTTTTAATAAGGTTAGTATCACACCTCATGTAGTCTAGCCCATAGGCCTATAAGGTTAGTATCACACCTCATGTAGTCTAGCCCATAGTCCTATAAGGTTAGTATCACACCTCATGTAGTCTAGCCCATAGTCCTATATGTTTTAATAAGGTTAGTATCACACCTCATGTAGTCTAGCCCATAGTCCTATATGTTTTAATAAGGTTAGTATCACACCTCATGTAGTCTAGCCCATAGTCCTATATGTTTTAATAAGGTTAGTATCACACCTCATGTAGTCTAGCCCAAAGGCCTATATGTTTTAATAAGGTTAGTATCACACCTCATGTAGTCTAGCCCATAGGCCTATATGTTTTAATAAGGTTAGTATCACACCTCATGTAGTCTAGCCCATAGTCCTATATGTTTTAATAAGGTTAGTATCACACCTCATGTAGCCTAGCCCATAGTCCTATATGTTTTAATAAGGTTAGTATCACACCTCATGTAGCCTAGCCCATAGGTCTATATGTTTTAATAAGGTTAGTATCACACCTCATGTAGTCTAGCCCATAGTCCTATATGTTTTAATAAGGTTAGTATCACACCTCATGTAGTCTAGCCCATAGTCCTATATGTTTTAATTAATAAGGTTAGTATCACACCTCATGTAGCCTAGCCCATAGTCCTAAAAGGTTAGTATCACACCTCATGTAGTCTAGCCCATAGTCCTATATGTTTTAATAAGGTTAGTATCACACCTCATGTAGTCTAGCCCATAGTCCTATATGTTTTAATAAGGTTAGTATCACACCTCATGTAGTCTAGCCCATAGTCCTATATGTTTTAATAAGGTTAGTATCACACCTCATGTAGTCTAGCCCAAAGGCCTATATGTTTTAATAAGGTTAGTATCACACCTCATGTAGTCTAGCCCATAGGCCTATATGTTTTAATAAGGTTAGTATCACACCTCATGTAGTCTAGCCCATAGTCCTATATGTTTTAATAAGGTTAGTATCACACCTCATGTAGCCTAGCCCATAGGCCTATATGTTTTAATAAGGTTAGTATCACACCTCATGTAGCCTAGCCCATAGTCCTATATGTTTTAATAAGGTTAGTATCACACCTCATGTAGCCTAGCCCATAGGTCTATATGTTTTAATAAGGTTAGTATCACACCTCATGTAGCCTAGCCCATAGTCCTATATGTTTTAATAAGGTTAGTATCACACCTCATGTAGTCTAGCCCATAGTCCTATATGTTTTAATTAATAAGGTTAGTATCACACCTCATGTAGCCTAGCCCATAGTCCTAAAAGGTTAGTATCACACCTCATGTAGTCTAGCCCATAGTCCTATATGTTTTAATAAGGTTAGTATCACACCTCATGTAGTCTAGCCCATAGTCCTATATGTTTTAATAAGGTTAGTAGCACACCTCATGTAGTCTAGCCCATAGGCCTATATGTTTTAATAAGGTTAGTATCACACCTCATGTAGCCTAGCCCATAGTCCTATAAGGTTAGTATCACACCTCATGTAGTCTAGCCCATAGTCCTATAAGGTTAGTATCACACCTCATGTAGTCTAGCCCATAGTCCTATAAGGTTAGTATCACACCTCATGTAGCCTAGCCCATAGTCCTATATGTTTTAATAAGGTTAGTATCACACCTCATGTAGCCTAGCCCATAGTCCTATAAGGTTAGTATCACACCTCATGTAGCCTAGCCCATAGGTCTGTATGTTTTAATAAGGTTAGTATCACACCTCATGTAGTCTAGTCCATAGTCCTATAAGGTTAGTATCACACCTCATGTAGCCTAGCCCATAGTCCTATAAGGTTAGTATCACACCTCATGTAGTCTAGCCCATAGTCCTATAAGGTTAGTATCACACCTCATGTAGTCTAGCCCATAGTCCTATATGTTTTAATAAGGTTAGTATCACACCTCATGTAGCCTAGCTCATAGTCCTATAAGGTTAGTATCACACCTCATGTAGCCTAGCCCATAGTCCTATAAGGTTAGAATCACACCTCATGTAGCCTAGCCCATAGTCCTATAAGGTTAGTATCACACCTCATGTAGTCTAGCCCATAGTCCTATAAGGTTAGTATCACACCTCATGTAGTCTAGCCCATAGTCCTATATGTTTTAATAAGGTTAGTATCACACCTCATATAGTCTAGCCCATAGTCCTATATGTTTTAATAAGGTTAGTATCACACCTCATGGAGCCTAGCCCATAGTCCTATAAGGTTAGTATCACACCTCATGTAGTCTAGCCCATAGTCCTATATGTTTTAATAAGGTTAGTATCACACCTCATGTAGCCTAGCCCATAGTCCTATATGTTTTAATAAGGTTAGTATCACACCTCATGTAGCCTAGCCCATAGTCCTATAAGGTTAGTATCACACCTCATGTAGTCTAGCCCATAGTCCTATAAGGTTAGTATCACACCTCATGTAGTCTAGCCCATAGTCTTATATGTTTTAATAAGGTTAGTATCACACCTCATGTAGCCTAGCCCATAGTCCTATAAGGTTAGTATCACACCTCATGGAGCCTAGCCCATAGTCCTATAAGGTTAGTATCACACCTCATGTAGTCTAGCCCATAGTCCTATAGGTTTTAATAAGGTTAGTGTCACACCTCATGTAGCCTAGTCCATAGTCATATAAGGTTAGTATCACACCTCATGGAGCCTAGCCCATAGTCCTATAAGGTTAGTATCACACCTCATGTAGTCTAGCCTATAGTCCTATATGTTTTAATAAGGTTAGTATCACACCTCATGTAGCCTAGCCCATAGGTCTATATGTTTTAATAAGGTTAGTATCACACCTCATGTAGCCTAGCCCATAGGTCTATATGTTTTAATAAGGTTAGTATCACACCTCATGTAGCCTAGCCCATAGGTCTATATGTTTTAATGAGGTTAGTATCACACCTCATGTAGTCTAGCCCATAGTCCTATAAGGTTAGTATCACACCTCATGTAGTCTAGCCTATAGTCCTATATGTTTTAATAAGGTTAGTATCACACCTCATGTAGTCTAGCACATAGTCCTATATGTTTTAATAAGGTTAGTATCACACCTCATGTAGTCTAGCCCATAGTCCTATAAGGTTAGTATCACACCTCATGTAGTCTAGCCCATAGTCCTATAAGGTTAGTATCACACCTCATGTAGTCTAGCCCATAGTCCTATATGTTTTAATAAGGTTAGTATCACACCTCATGTAGTCTAGCCCATAGGCCTATAAGGTTAGTATCACACCTCATGTAGTCTAGCCCATAGTCCTATAAGGTTAGTATCACACCTCATGTAGTCTAGCCCATAGTCCTATATGTTTTAATAAGGTTAGTATCACACCTCATGTAGTCTAGCCCATAGGCCTATAAGGTTAGTATCACACCTCATGTAGTCTAGCCCATAGTCCTATAAGGTTAGTATCACACCTCATGTAGTCTAGCCCATAGTCCTATATGTTTTAATAAGGTTAGTATCACACCTCATGTAGTCTAGCCCATAGTCCTATATGTTTTAATAAGGTTAGTATCACACCTCATGTAGTCTAGCCCATAGTCCTATATGTTTTAATAAGGTTAGTATCACACCTCATGTAGTCTAGCCCAAAGGCCTATATGTTTTAATAAGGTTAGTATCACACCTCATGTAGTCTAGCCCATAGGCCTATATGTTTTAATAAGGTTAGTATCACACCTCATGTAGTCTAGCCCATAGTCCTATATGTTTTAATAAGGTTAGTATCACACCTCATGTAGCCTAGCCCATAGTCCTATATGTTTTAATAAGGTTAGTATCACACCTCATGTAGCCTAGCCCATAGGTCTATATGTTTTAATAAGGTTAGTATCACACCTCATGTAGTCTAGCCCATAGTCCTATATGTTTTAATAAGGTTAGTATCACACCTCATGTAGTCTAGCCCATAGTCCTATATGTTTTAATTAATAAGGTTAGTATCACACCTCATGTAGCCTAGCCCATAGTCCTAAAAGGTTAGTATCACACCTCATGTAGTCTAGCCCATAGTCCTATATGTTTTAATAAGGTTAGTATCACACCTCATGTAGTCTAGCCCATAGTCCTATATGTTTTAATAAGGTTAGTAGCACACCTCATGTAGTCTAGCCCATAGGCCTATATGTTTTAATAAGGTTAGTATCACACCTCATGTAGCCTAGCCCATAGTCCTATAAGGTTAGTATCACACCTCATGTAGTCTAGCCCATAGTCCTATAAGGTTAGTATCACACCTCATGTAGTCTAGCCCATAGTCCTATAAGGTTAGTATCACACCTCATGTAGCCTAGCCCATAGTCCTATATGTTTTAATAAGGTTAGTATCACACCTCATGTAGCCTAGCCCATAGTCCTATAAGGTTAGTATCACACCTCATGTAGCCTAGCCCATAGGTCTGTATGTTTTAATAAGGTTAGTATCACACCTCATGTAGTCTAGTCCATAGTCCTATAAGGTTAGTATCACACCTCATGTAGCCTAGCCCATAGTCCTATAAGGTTAGTATCACACCTCATGTAGTCTAGCCCATAGTCCTATAAGGTTAGTATCACACCTCATGTAGTCTAGCCCATAGTCCTATATGTTTTAATAAGGTTAGTATCACACCTCATGTAGCCTAGCTCATAGTCCTATAAGGTTAGTATCACACCTCATGTAGCCTAGCCCATAGTCCTATAAGGTTAGAATCACACCTCATGTAGCCTAGCCCATAGTCCTATAAGGTTAGTATCACACCTCATGTAGTCTAGCCCATAGTCCTATAAGGTTAGTATCACACCTCATGTAGTCTAGCCCATAGTCCTATATGTTTTAATAAGGTTAGTATCACACCTCATATAGTCTAGCCCATAGTCCTATATGTTTTAATAAGGTTAGTATCACACCTCATGGAGCCTAGCCCATAGTCCTATAAGGTTAGTATCACACCTCATGTAGTCTAGCCCATAGTCCTATATGTTTTAATAAGGTTAGTATCACACCTCATGTAGCCTAGCCCATAGTCCTATAT
This sequence comes from Oncorhynchus mykiss, assembly GCF_013265735.2. Classification (NCBI taxonomy): domain Eukaryota; kingdom Metazoa; phylum Chordata; class Actinopteri; order Salmoniformes; family Salmonidae; genus Oncorhynchus; species Oncorhynchus mykiss. Next base: position 86,365,794 of record NC_048581.1, read on the forward strand.
GTTTTAATAAGGTTAGTATCACACCTCATGTAGCCTAGCCCATAGTCCTATAAGGTTAGTATCACACCTCATGTAGCCTAGCCCATAGTCCTATAAGGTTAGTATCACACCTCATGTAGTCTAGCCCATAGTCCTATAAGGTTAGTATCACACCTCATGTAGTCTAGCCCATAGTCTTATATGTTTTAATAAGGTTAGTATCACACCTCATGTAGCCTAGCCCATAGTCCTATAAGGTTAGTATCACACCTCATGGAGCCTAGCCCATAGTCCTATAAGGTTAGTATCACACCTCATGTAGTCTAGCCCATAGTCCTATAGGTTTTAATAAGGTTAGTGTCACACCTCATGTAGTCTAGCCCATAGTCCTATAAGGTTAGTATCACACCTCATGTAGCCTAGCCCATAGTCCTATAAGGTTAGTATCACACCTCATGTAGTCTAGCCTATAGTCCTATATGTTTTAATAAGGTTAGTATCACACCTCATGTAGCCTAGCCCATAGGTCTATATGTTTTAATAAGGTTAGTATCACACCTCATGTAGTCTAGCCCATAGTCCTATAAGGTTAGTATCACACCTCATGTAGCCTAGTCCATAGTCCTATAAGGTTAGTATCACACCTCATGTAGTCTAGCCCATAGTCCTATATGTTTTAATAAGGTTAGTATCACACCTCATGTAGTCTAGCCCATAGTCCTATATGTTTTAATAAGGTTAGTATCACACCTCATGTAGTCTAGCCCATAGTCCTATATGTTTTAATAAGGTTAGTATCACACCTCATGTATTCTAGCCCAAAGGCCTATATGTTTTAATAAGGTTAGTATCACACCTCATGTAGTCTAGCCCATAGGCCTATATGTTTTAATAAGGTTAGTATCACACCTCATGTAGTCTAGCCCATAGTCCTATAAGGTTAGTATCACACCTCATGTAGTCTAGCCCATAGGCCTATATGTTTTAATAAGGTTAGTATCACACCTCATGTAGCCTAGCCCATAGTCCTATATGTTTTAATAAGGTTAGTATCACACCTCATGTAGCCTAGCCCATAGGTCTATATGTTTTAATAAGGTTAGTATCACACCTCATGTAGCCTAGCCCATAGTCCTATATGTTTTAATAAGGTTAGTATCACACCTCATGTAGTCTAGCCCATAGTCCTATATGTTTTAATTAATAAGGTTAGTATCACACCTCATGTAGCCTAGCCCATAGTCCTAAAAGGTTAGTATCACACCTCATGTAGTCTAGCCCATAGTCCTATATGTTTTAATAAGGTTAGTATCACACCTCATGTAGTCTAGCCCATAGTCCTATATGTTTTAATAAGGTTAGTAGCACACCTCATGTAGTCTAGCCCATAGGCCTATATGTTTTAATAAGGTTAGTATCACACCTCATGTAGCCTAGCCCATAGTCCTATAAGGTTAGTATCACACCTCATGTAGTCTAGCCCATAGTCCTATAAGGTTAGTATCACACCTCATGTAGTCTAGCCCATAGTCCTATAAGGTTAGTATCACACCTCATGTAGCCTAGCCCATAGTCCTATATGTTTTAATAAGGTTAGTATCACACCTCATGTAGCCTAGCCCATAGTCCTATAAGGTTAGTATCACACCTCATGTAGCCTAGCCCATAGGTCTGTATGTTTTAATAAGGTTAGTATCACACCTCATGTAGTCTAGTCCATAGTCCTATAAGGTTAGTATCACACCTCATGTAGCCTAGCCCATAGTCCTATAAGGTTAGTATCACACCTCATGTAGTCTAGCCCATAGTCCTATAAGGTTAGTATCACACCTCATGTAGTCTAGCCCATTGTCCTATATGTTTTAATAAGGTTAGTATCACACCTCATGTAGCCTAGCTCATAGTCCTATAAGGTTAGTATCACACCTCATGTAGCCTAGCCCATAGTCCTATAAGGTTAGAATCACACCTCATGTAGCCTAGCCCATAGTCCTATAAGGTTAGTATCACACCTCATGTAGTCTAGCCCATAGTCCTATAAGGTTAGTATCACACCTCATGTAGTCTAGCCCATAGTCCTATATGTTTTAATAAGGTTAGTATCACACCTCATATAGTCTAGCCCATAGTCCTATATGTTTTAATAAGGTTAGTATCACACCTCATGGAGCCTAGCCCATAGTCCTATAAGGTTAGTATCACACCTCATGTAGTCTAGCCCATAGTCCTATATGTTTTAATAAGGTTAGTATCACACCTCATGTAGCCTAGCCCATAGTCCTATATGTTTTAATAAGGTTAGTATCACACCTCATGTAGCCTAGCCCATAGTCCTATAAGGTTAGTATCACACCTCATGTAGCCTAGCCCATAGTCCTATAAGGTTAGTATCACACCTCATGTAGTCTAGCCCATAGTCCTATAAGGTTAGTATCACACCTCATGTAGTCTAGCCCATAGTCTTATATGTTTTAATAAGGTTAGTATCACACCTCATGTAGCCTAGCCCATAGTCCTATAAGGTTAGTATCACACCTCATGGAGCCTAGCCCATAGTCCTATAAGGTTAGTATCACACCTCATGTAGTCTAGCCCATAGTCCTATAGGTTTTAATAAGGTTAGTGTCACACCTCATGTAGCCTAGTCCATAGTCATATAAGGTTAGTATCACACCTCATGGAGCCTAGCCCATAGTCCTATAAGGTTAGTATCACACCTCATGTAGTCTAGCCTATAGTCCTATATGTTTTAATAAGGTTAGTATCACACCTCATGTAGCCTAGCCCATAGGTCTATATGTTTTAATAAGGTTAGTATCACACCTCATGTAGCCTAGCCCATAGGTCTATATGTTTTAATAAGGTTAGTATCACACCTCATGTAGCCTAGCCCATAGGTCTATATGTTTTAATGAGGTTAGTATCACACCTCATGTAGTCTAGCCCATAGTCCTATAAGGTTAGTATCACACCTCATGTAGTCTAGCCTATAGTCCTATATGTTTTAATAAGGTTAGTATCACACCTCATGTAGTCTAGCACATAGTCCTATATGTTTTAATAAGGTTAGTATCACACCTCATGTAGTCTAGCCCATAGTCCTATAAGGTTAGTATCACACCTCATGTAGTCTAGCCCATAGTCCTATAAGGTTAGTATCACACCTCATGTAGTCTAGCCCATAGTCCTATATGTTTTAATAAGGTTAGTATCACACCTCATGTAGTCTAGCCCATAGGCCTATAAGGTTAGTATCACACCTCATGTAGTCTAGCCCATAGTCCTATAAGGTTAGTATCACACCTCATGTAGTCTAGCCCATAGTCCTATATGTTTTAATAAGGTTAGTATCACACCTCATGTAGTCTAGCCCATAGGCCTATAAGGTTAGTATCACACCTCATGTAGTCTAGCCCATAGTCCTATAAGGTTAGTATCACACCTCATGTAGTCTAGCCCATAGTCCTATATGTTTTAATAAGGTTAGTATCACACCTCATGTAGTCTAGCCCATAGTCCTATATGTTTTAATAAGGTTAGTATCACACCTCATGTAGTCTAGCCCATAGTCCTATATGTTTTAATAAGGTTAGTATCACACCTCATGTAGTCTAGCCCAAAGGCCTATATGTTTTAATAAGGTTAGTATCACACCTCATGTAGTCTAGCCCATAGGCCTATATGTTTTAATAAGGTTAGTATCACACCTCATGTAGTCTAGCCCATAGTCCTATATGTTTTAATAAGGTTAGTATCACACCTCATGTAGCCTAGCCCATAGGCCTATATGTTTTAATAAGGTTAGTATCACACCTCATGTAGCCTAGCCCATAGTCCTATATGTTTTAATAAGGTTAGTATCACACCTCATGTAGCCTAGCCCATAGGTCTATATGTTTTAATAAGGTTAGTATCACACCTCATGTAGCCTAGCCCATAGGTCTATATGTTTTAATAAGGTTAGTATCACACCTCATGTAGCCTAGCCCATAGTCCTATATGTTTTAATAAGGTTAGTATCACACCTCATGTAGTCTAGCCCATAGTCCTATATGTTTTAATTAATAAGGTTAGTATCACACCTCATGTAGCCTAGCCCATAGTCCTAAAAGGTTAGTATCACACCTCATGTAGTCTAGCCCATAGTCCTATATGTTTTAATAAGGTTAGTAGCACACCTCATGTAGTCTAGCCCATAGGCCTATATGTTTTAATAAGGTTAGTATCACACCTCATGTAGCCTAGCCCATAGTCCTATAAGGTTAGTATCACACCTCATGTAGTCTAGCCCATAGTCCTATAAGGTTAGTATCACACCGCATGTAGTCTAGCCCATAGTCCTATAAGGTTAGTATCACACCTCATGTAGCCTAGCCCATAGTCCTATATGTTTTAATAAGGTTAGTATCACACCTCATGTAGCCTAGCCCATAGTCCTATAAGGTTAGTATCACACCTCATGTAGCCTAGCCCATAGGTCTGTATGTTTTAATAAGGTTAGTATCACACCTCATGTAGTCTAGTCCATAGTCCTATAAGGTTAGTATCACATCTCATGTAGCCTAGCCCATAGTCCTATAAGGTTAGTATCACACCTCATGTAGTCTAGCCCATAGTCCTATAAGGTTAGTATCACACCTCATGTAGTCTAGCCCATAGTCCTATATGTTTTAATAAGGTTAGTATCACACCTCATGTAGCCTAGCTCATAGTCCTATAAGGTTAGTATCACACCTCATGTAGCCTAGCCCATAGTCCTATAAGGTTAGAATCACACCTCATGTAGCCTAGCCCATAGTCCTATAAGGTTAGTATCACACCTCATGTAGTCTAGCCCATAGTCCTATAAGGTTAGTATCACACCTCATGTAGTCTAGCCCATAGTCCTATATGTTTTAATAAGGTTAGTATCACACCTCATATAGTCTAGCCCATAGTCCTATATGTTTTAATAAGGTTAGTATCACACCTCATGGAGCCTAGCCCATAGTTCTATAAGGTTAGTATCACACCTCATGTAGTCTAGCCCATAGTCCTATATGTTTTAATAAGGTTAGTATCACACCTCATGTAGCCTAGCCCATAGTCCTATATGTTTTAATAAGGTTAGTATCACACCTCATGTAGCCTAGCCCATAGTCCTATAAGGTTAGTATCACACCTCATGTAGCCTAGCCCATAGTCCTATAAGGTTAGTATCACACCTCATGTAGTCTAGCCCATAGTCCTATAAGGTTAGTATCACACCTCATGTAGTCTAGCCCATAGTCTTATATGTTTTAATAAGGTTAGTATCACACCTCATGTAGCCTAGCCCATAGTCCTATAAGGTTAGTATCACACCTCATGGAGCCTAGCCCATAGTCCTATAAGGTTAGTATCACACCTCATGGAGCCTAGCCCATAGTCCTATAAGGTTAGTATCACACCTCATGGAGCCTAGCCCATAGTCCTATAAGGTTAGTATCACACCTCATGTAGTCTAGCCTATAGTCCTATATGTTTTAATAAGGTTAGTATCACACCTCATGTAGCCTAGCCCATAGGTCTATATGTTTTAATAAGGTTAGTATCACACCTCATGTAGCCTAGCCCATAGGTCTATATGTTTTAATAAGGTTAGTATCACACCTCATGTAGCCTAGCCCATAGGTCTATATGTTTTAATGAGGTTAGTATCACACCTCATGTAGTCTAGCCCATAGTCCTATAAGGTTAGTATCACACCTCATGTAGTCTAGCCTATAGTCCTATATGTTTTAATAAGGTTAGTATCACACCTCATGTAGTCTAGCACATAGTCCTATATGTTTTAATAAGGTTAGTATCACACCTCATGTAGTCTAGCCCATAGTCCTATAAGGTTAGTATCACACCTCATGTAGTCTAGCCCATAGTCCTATAAGGTTAGTATCACACCTCATGTAGTCTAGCCCATAGTCCTATATGTTTTAATAAGGTTAGTATCACACCTCATGTAGTCTAGCCCATAGGCCTATAAGGTTAGTATCACACCTCATGTAGTCTAGCCCATAGTCCTATAAGGTTAGTATCACACCTCATGTAGTCTAGCCCATAGTCCTATATGTTTTAATAAGGTTAGTATCACACCTCATGTAGTCTAGCCCATAGGCCTATAAGGTTAGTATCACACCTCATGTAGTCTAGCCCATAGTCCTATAAGGTTAGTATCACACCTCATGTAGTCTAGCCCATAGTCCTATATGTTTTAATAAGGTTAGTATCACACCTCATGTAGTCTAGCCCATAGGCCTATAAGGTTAGTATCACACCTCATGTAGTCTAGCCCATAGTCCTATAAGGTTAGTATCACACCTCATGTAGTCTAGCCCAAAGGCCTATATGTTTTAATAAGGTTAGTATCACACCTCATGTAGTCTAGCCCATAGGCCTATATGTTTTAATAAGGTTAGTATCACACCTCATGTAGTCTAGCCCATAGTCCTATATGTTTTAATAAGGTTAGTATCACACCTCATGTAGCCTAGCCCATAGGCCTATATGTTTTAATAAGGTTAGTATCACACCTCATGTAGCCTAGCCCATAGTCCTATATGTTTTAATAAGGTTAGTATCACACCTCATGTAGCCTAGCCCATAGGTCTATATGTTTTAATAAGGTTAGTATCACACCTCATGTAGCCTAGCCCATAGGTCTATATGTTTTAATAAGGTTAGTATCACACCTCATGTAGCCTAGCCCATAGTCCTATATGTTTTAATAAGGTTAGTATCACACCTCATGTAGTCTAGCCCATAGTCCTATATGTTTTAATTAATAAGGTTAGTATCACACCTCATGTAGCCTAGCCCATAGTCCTAAAAGGTTAGTATCACACCTCATGTAGTCTAGCCCATAGTCCTATATGTTTTAATAAGGTTAGTATCACACCTCATGTAGTCTAGCCCATAGTCCTATATGTTTTAATAAGGTTAGTAGCACACCTCATGTAGTCTAGCCCATAGGCCTATATGTTTTAATAAGGTTAGTATCACACCTCATGTAGCCTAGCCCATAGTCCTATAAGGTTAGTATCACACCTCATGTAGTCTAGCCCATAGTCCTATAAGGTTAGTATCACACCGCATGTAGTCTAGCCCATAGTCCTATAAGGTTAGTATCACACCTCATGTAGCCTAGCCCATAGTCCTATATGTTTTAATAAGGTTAGTATCACACCTCATGTAGCCTAGCCCATAGTCCTATAAGGTTAGTATCACACCTCATGTAGCCTAGCCCATAGGTCTGTATGTTTTAATAAGGTTAGTATCACACCTCATGTAGTCTAGTCCATAGTCCTATAAGGTTAGTATCACACCTCATGTAGTCTAGCCCATAGTCCTATAAGGTTAGTATCACACCTCATGTAGTCTAGCCCATAGTCCTATATGTTTTAATAAGGTTAGTATCACACCTCATATAGTCTAGCCCATAGTCCTATATGTTTTAATAAGGTTAGTATCACACCTCATGGAGCCTAGCCCATAGTCCTATAAGGTTAGTATCACACCTCATGTAGTCTAGCCCATAGTCCTATATGTTTTAATAAGGTTAGTATCACACCTCATGTAGCCTAGCCCATAGTCCTATATGTTTTAATAAGGTTAGTATCACACCTCATGTAGCCTAGCCCATAGTCCTATAAGGTTAGTATCACACCTCATGTAGCCTAGCCCATAGTCCTATAAGGTTAGTATCACACCTCATGTAGTCTAGCCCATAGTCCTATAAGGTTAGTATCACACCTCATGTAGTCTAGCCCATAGTCTTATATGTTTTAATAAGGTTAGTATCACACCTCATGTAGCCTAGCCCATAGTCCTATAAGGTTAGTATCACACCTCATGGAGCCTAGCCCATAGTCCTATAAGGTTAGTATCACACCTCATGTAGTCTAGCCCATAGTCCTATAGGTTTTAATAAGGTAAGTGTCACACCTCATGTAGCCTAGTCCATAGTCATATAAGGTTAGTATCACACCTCATGGAGCCTAGCCCATAGTCCTATAAGGTTAGTATCACACCTCATGTAGTCTAGCCTATAGTCCTATATGTTTTAATAAGGTTAGTATCACACCTCATGTAGCCTAGCCCATAGGTCTATATGTTTTAATAAGGTTAGTATCACACCTCATGTAGCCTAGCCCATAGGTCTATATGTTTTAATAAGGTTAGTATCACACCTCATGTAGCCTAGCCCATAGGTCTATATGTTTTAATGAGGTTAGTATCACACCTCATGTAGTCTAGCCCATAGTCCTATAAGGTTAGTATCACACCTCATGTAGTCTAGCCTATAGTCCTATATGTTTTAATAAGGTTAGTATCACACCTCATGTAGTCTAGCACATAGTCCTATATGTTTTAATAAGGTTAGTATCACACCTCATGTAGTCTAGCCCATAGTCCTATAAGGTTAGTATCACACCTCATGTAGTCTAGCCCATAGTCCTATAAGGTTAGTATCACACCTCATGTAGTCTAGCCCATAGTCCTATATGTTTTAATAAGGTTAGTATCACACCTCATGTAGTCTAGCCCATAGGCCTATAAGGTTAGTATCACACCTCATGTAGTCTAGCCCATAGTCCTATAAGGTTAGTATCACACCTCATGTAGTCTAGCCCATAGTCCTATATGTTTTAATAAGGTTAGTATCACACCTCATGTAGTCTAGCCCATAGGCCTATAAGGTTAGTATCACACCTCATGTAGTCTAGCCCATAGTCCTATAAGGTTAGTATCACACCTCATGTAGTCTAGCCCATAGTCCTATATGTTTTAATAAGGTTAGTATCACACCTCATGTAGTCTAGCCCATAGGCCTATAAGGTTAGTATCACACCTCATGTAGTCTAGCCCATAGTCCTATAAGGTTAGTATCACACCTCATGTAGTCTAGCCCAAAGGCCTATATGTTTTAATAAGGTTAGTATCACACCTCATGTAGTCTAGCCCATAGGCCTATATGTTTTAATAAGGTTAGTATCACACCTCATGTAGTCTAGCCCATAGTCCTATATGTTTTAATAAGGTTAGTATCACACCTCATGTAGCCTAGCCCATAGGCCTATATGTTTTAATAAGGTTAGTATCACACCTCATGTAGCCTAGCCCATAGTCCTATATGTTTTAATAAGGTTAGTATCACACCTCATGTAGCCTAGCCCATAGGTCTATATGTTTTAATAAGGTTAGTATCACACCTCATGTAGCCTAGCCCATAGGTCTATATGTTTTAATAAGGTTAGTATCACACCTCATGTAGCCTAGCCCATAGTCCTATATGTTTTAATAAGGTTAGTATCACACCTCATGTAGTCTAGCCCATAGTCCTATATGTTTTAATTAATAAGGTTAGTATCACACCTCATGTAGCCTAGCCCATAGTCCTAAAAGGTTAGTATCACACCTCATGTAGTCTAGCCCATAGTCCTATATGTTTTAATAAGGTTAGTATCACACCTCATGTAGTCTAGCCCATAGTCCTATATGTTTTAATAAGGTTAGTAGCACACCTCATGTAGTCTAGCCCATAGGCCTATATGTTTTAATAAGGTTAGTATCACACCTCATGTAGCCTAGCCCATAGTCCTATAAGGTTAGTATCACACCTCATGTAGTCTAGCCCATAGTCCTATAAGGTTAGTATCACACCGCATGTAGTCTAGCCCATAGTCCTATAAGGTTAGTATCACACCTCATGTAGCCTAGCCCATAGTCCTATATGTTTTAATAAGGTTAGTATCACACCTCATGTAGCCTAGCCCATAGTCCTATAAGGTTAGTATCACACCTCATGTAGCCTAGCCCATAGGTCTGTATGTTTTAATAAGGTTAGTATCACACCTCATGTAGTCTAGTCCATAGTCCTATAAGGTTAGTATCACACCTCATGTAGTCTAGCCCATAGTCCTATAAGGTTAGTATCACACCTCATGTAGTCTAGCCCATAGTCCTATAAGGTTAGTATCACACCTCATGTAGTCTAGCCCATAGTCCTATATGTTTTAATAAGGTTAGTATCACACCTCATGTAGCCTAGCTCATAGTCCTATAAGGTTAGTATCACACCTCATGTAGCCTAGCCCATAGTCCTATAAGGTTAGAATCACACCTCATGTAGCCTAGCCCATAGTCCTATAAGGTTAGTATCACACCTCATGTAGTCTAGCCCATAGTCCTATAAGGTTAGTATCACACCTCATGTAGTCTAGCCCATAGTCCTATAAGGTTAGTATCACACCTCATGTAGTCTAGCCCATAGTCCTATATGTTTTAATAAGGTTAGTATCACACCTCATGTAGCCTAGCCCATAGTCCTATAAGGTTAGAATCACACCTCATGTAGCCTAGCCCATAGTCCTATAAGGTTAGTATCACACCTCATGTAGTCTAGCCCATAGGTCTATATGTTTTAATAAGGTTAGTATCACACCTCATGTAGCCTAGCCCATAGGTCTATATGTTTTAATAAGGTTAGTATCACACCTCATGTAGCCTAGCCCATAGGTCTATATGTTTTAATAAGGTTAGTATCACACCTCATGTAGCCTAGCCCATAGTCCTATATGTTTTAATAAGGTTAGTATCACACCTCATGTAGTCTAGCCCATAGTCCTATATGTTTTAATTAATAAGGTTAGTATCACACCTCATGTAGCCTAGCCCATAGTCCTAAAAGGTTAGTATCACACCTCATGTAGTCTAGCCCATAGTCCTATATGTTTTAATAAGGTTAGTATCACACCTCATGTAGTCTAGCCCATAGTCCTATATGTTTTAATAAGGTTAGTAGCACACCTCATGTAGTCTAGCCCATAGGCCTATATGTTTTAATAAGGTTAGTATCACACCTCATGTAGCCTAGCCCATAGTCCTATAAGGTTAGTATCACACCTCATGTAGTCTAGCCCATAGTCCTATAAGGTTAGTATCACACCGCATGTAGTCTAGCCCATAGTCCTATAAGGTTAGTATCACACCTCATGTAGCCTAGCCCATAGTCCTATATGTTTTAATAAGGTTAGTATCACACCTCATGTAGCCTAGCCCATAGTCCTATAAGGTTAGTATCACACCTCATGTAGCCTAGCCCATAGGTCTGTATGTTTTAATAAGGTTAGTATCACACCTCATGTAGTCTAGTCCATAGTCCTATAAGGTTAGTATCACACCTCATGTAGTCTAGCCCATAGTCCTATAAGGTTAGTATCACACCTCATGTAGTCTAGCCCATAGTCCTATAAGGTTAGTATCACACCTCATGTAGTCTAGCCCATAGTCCTATATGTTTTAATAAGGTTAGTATCACACCTCATGTAGCCTAGCTCATAGTCCTATAAGGTTAGTATCACACCTCATGTAGCCTAGCCCATAGTCCTATAAGGTTAGAATCACACCTCATGTAGCCTAGCCCATAGTCCTATAAGGTTAGTATCACACCTCATGTAGTCTAGCCCATAGTCCTATAAGGTTAGTATCACACCTCATGTAGTCTAGCCCATAGTCCTATATGTTTTAATAAGGTTAGTATCACACCTCATATAGTCTAGCCCATAGTCCTATATGTTTTAATAAGGTTAGTATCACACCTCATGGAGCCTAGCCCATAGTCCTATAAGGTTAGTATCACACCTCATGTAGTCTAGCCCATAGTCCTATATGTTTTAATAAGGTTAGTATCACACCTCATGTAGCCTAGCCCATAGTCCTATATGTTTTAATAAGGTTAGTATCACACCTCATGGAGCCTAGCCCATAGTCCTATAAGGTTAGTATCACACCTCATGTAGTCTAGCCCATAGTCCTATATGTTTTAATAAGGTTAGTATCACACCTCATGTAGCCTAGCCCATAGTCCTATATGTTTTAATAAGGTTAGTATCACACCTCATGTAGCCTAGCCCATAGTCCTATAAGGTTAGTATCACACCTCATGTAGCCTAGCCCATAGTCCTATAAGGTTAGTATCACACCTCATGTAGTCTAGCCCATAGTCCTATAAGGTTAGTATCACACCTCATGTAGTCTAGCCCATAGTCTTATATGTTTTAATAAGGTTAGTATCACACCTCATGTAGCCTAGCCCATAGTCCTATAAGGTTAGTATCACACCTCATGGAGCCTAGCCCATAGTCCTATAAGGTTAGTATCACACCTCATGTAGTCTAGCCCATAGTCCTATAGGTTTTAATAAGGTTAGTGTCACACCTCATGTAGCCTAGTCCATAGTCATATAAGGTTAGTATCACACCTCATGGAGCCTAGCCCATAGTCCTATAAGGTTAGTATCACACCTCATGTAGTCTAGCCTATAGTCCTATATGTTTTAATAAGGTTAGTATCACACCTCATGTAGCCTAGCCCATAGGTCTATATGTTTTAATAAGGTTAGTATCACACCTCATGTAGCCTAGCCCATAGGTCTATATGTTTTAATAAGGTTAGTATCACACCTCATGTAGCCTAGCCCATAGGTCTATATGTTTTAATGAGGTTAGTATCACACCTCATGTAGTCTAGCCCATAGTCCTATAAGGTTAGTATCACACCTCATGTAGTCTAGCCTATAGTCCTATATGTTTTAATAAGGTTAGTATCACACCTCATGTAGTCTAGCACATAGTCCTATATGTTTTAATAAGGTTAGTATCACACCTCATGTAGTCTAGCCCATAGTCCTATAAGGTTAGTATCACACCTCATGTAGTCTAGCCCATAGTCCTATAAGGTTAGTATCACACCTCATGTAGTCTAGCCCATAGTCCTATATGTTTTAATAAGGTTAGTATCACACCTCATGTAGTCTAGCCCATAGGCCTATAAGGTTAGTATCACACCTCATGTAGTCTAGCCCATAGTCCTATAAGGTTAGTATCACACCTCATGTAGTCTAGCCCATAGTCCTATATGTTTTAATAAGGTTAGTATCACACCTCATGTAGTCTAGCCCATAGGCCTATAAGGTTAGTATCACACCTCATGTAGTCTAGCCCATAGTCCTATAAGGTTAGTATCACACCTCATGTAGTCTAGCCCATAGTCCTATATGTTTTAATAAGGTTAGTATCACACCTCATGTAGTCTAGCCCATAGGCCTATAAGGTTAGTATCACACCTCATGTAGTCTAGCCCATAGTCCTATAAGGTTTGTATCACACCTCATGTAGCCTAGCCCATAGTCCTATCTGTTTTGATATGGTTTGTATCACAACTAAAGTGGCCAAATAACTTCTTAAAATGAAGCACATTAATCTGCTGTAGGGGAAATGTCAGTACTGAGAGAGACTTGGACAATTATTCAAACAATTATCTTTATTCAACATTGATTAATTATTTGCTGTAATGATACCGTCGACCGCACACTCCAGGTTGTGTTGCCGAGAGCTTAACTGATAATGAAAAAATAGTGATCTTATATATGCCCTAAATGCCCAGTCAGTCATTTCTATCGTTCCCATAAGCCACCTTGGTCCATCTCCTGGTTATCTGCACAGGATGTTGTTTTACTTCCAACCCGGCCTAGTTTCCCAGATACCAGGAAGATGAGACAACGAGACATTGTTCTAAACTCTTCTAGGCTATCTCCATCTCCATCTCCATCTCCATCTCCATCTCCATCTCCACCTCTACCTCTACCTCTACCTCTACCTCTACCTCTACCTCTACCTCAATCTCCATCTCCATCTCCACCTCCACCTCCACCTCCACCTCCACCTCCACCTCTACCTCTACCTCTACCTCTACCTCTACCTCTACCTCCACCTCCACCTCCACCTCCATCTCCATCTCTATCTCTATCTCCATCTCGAGTCACACACAAACATCTTTTCTATAGAATGCCAGCTTTTAGAAGTTTATCACAAAGTCATTGTCAGCTCAAGCTATCCCTACCAAAACCCATTTCCTTAACCAGATGCCCAGACTGACTGCAGGAAGCTAGAGTGAACACCATAAAAACTCAGCATTAGCAGGCCAGTCTTACTCTTAGTTAAATATATAACAGTTTACTATTAATATCAAACAAATCAGGTAAGTATGTAATGTTTCCCTGACAGCTCTTTATAAGGGGTGTAGAGCCTAACTAGTATTAACAAGGGGTGTAGAGCCTAACTACATATATAAGCAGCGTGTGAGTTTCATGTTTGGGGAAGATAGTTTTCACCATCAAATGCACCTTTATAATAAAAACATTACATGTATAATTGTATTTGCAGTCTCTTTTGATAATGGTGTTTTCCACTAATGGAACATTCATGCTTATAGCCTACTACTGTGTTCACATTGCTGCTCTTATAATGTGAAGAAATAGCCTAATAGTTCATCAACATTTTAAGCGAAACGTTCTGATCTGTTGCGTCAGCCACATTGCATAAAACAGTTTTTTTGATGCTAGTGGTTGTATTAATTTAGGATCTATCACATGCCACAACTGTCCCAGACTATGTTTGGAATATGTATTTCTGGCACAGAGTAGAATAGGTCGACTTTTGTACTGTGGGGGATAGTTGATTGACATAGGCTAGTGCTTTTGCTGTTCGTTAGGCCTACTCATCTTGTCGGCTGACGAAAAGTAAATGTGGAACGTTCTTCCAATATCTTCAATATGCATCTTGGATTTGGATACGGACCTGCACAGTTGCATTCCCGATGTGTCTGTCTTCACTTGTAGCCTGTGAGAAAGACTGAATCACGTGATGGAGCGAGCAGCACTCAGGGAGAAGGGCACGCCGTCACTGCCTGCAAACGGCATGGATTTCTTTTTAGGGCGCATTACGGCCACACAAAGGGGATGCCGCCGTGAAATTCTAGGCATTATCAAGTACTTGTCAAATTGTGAATGAGAGACTGATGAAGTGTGTTCAGCCTGGGCGCAAAAAAACTAAACTAATGCTTTTCAAGCAACTTCTTTCAAATCATCATTAGAGACACGTCATGCAGCCTTACAATGTAGTCAAAATCTAAACATGTAGCCCAACCTTTGTAGAACAACCAAAGTTACATTAATTACTCTAAATGAAGCATATAGGAATACCTATTTGTTTGCATGTGCGCTCTCCCTCAAATCATTTTGGAGAAAATATCATTTCTATTTTATTCAGCTTTGTTCAGTTGTATTCTTCATACTATAAAATAATATACAATAATGCCATGGAATTCTAACCAAATCTTGTTTGATAAATCAACTAGTGTAACCCACTTTGATAAATTAACTAGTGTAACCCACAGCCATAAAGCCTAGCCAGATCAGGACCTAACACGAGGACAACTCAGAGTATCCTATTCTGTTCTGAAATAGACTACATTTTCTTCATATCATGTTTCTTTAGTCCTATCTAAATAAATAATGGATTTATTGTGAAGATGTAGGCTAAATTACATGGATTTACATGGATAAAATGTAGATGTTCCAAAGGTCTGTATCAGTGGCTTGTAGGCTGTGTGTGGAAGCCAGGAGAGGCTAAATGTGTTTATGTTCATTAACCGTCAATTACCGTGAGACCGGCACTTATTTGCTTGACAATCACCGGCTGATAAAATGTCGTGACCCCCCACAAGCCCTGGTCGGCATTAACCTCTAGTGACCCCCACAAGCCCTGGTCGGCATTAACCTCTAGTGACCCCCACAAGCCCTGGTCGGCATTAACCTCTAGTGAACCCCCACAAGCCCTGGTCGGCATTAACCTCTAGTGAACCCCCACAAGCCCTGGTCGGCATTAACCTCTAGTGACCCCCACAAGCCCTGGTCGGCATTAACCTCTAGTGAACCCCCACAAGCCCTGGTCGGCATTAACCTCTAGTGATCCCCACAAGCCCTGGTCGGAATTAACCTCTAGTGACCCCCACAAGCCCTGGTCGGCATTAACCTCTAGTGACCCCCACAAGCCCTGGTCGGCATTAACCTCTAGTGACGCCCACAAGCCCTGGTCGGCATTAACCTCTAGTGAACCCCCACAAGCCCTGGTCGGCATTAACCTCTAGTGAACCCCCACAAAACCTGGTCGGCATTAACCTCTAGTGACCCCCACAAGCCCTGGTCGGCATTAACCTCTAGTGACCCCCCACAAGCCCTGGTCGGAATTAACCTCTAGTGACCCCCACAAGCCCTGGTCGGCATTAACCTCTAGTGATCCCCACAAGCCCTGGTCGGAATTAACCTCTAGTGACCCCCACAAGCCCTGGTCGGCATTAACCTCTAGTGACCCCCACAAGCCCTGGTCGGAATTAACCTCTAGTGACCCCCCACAAGCCCTGGTCGGCATTAACCTCTAGTGACCTCCACAAGCCCTGGTCGGCATTAACCTCTAGTGACCCCCCACAAGCCCTGGTCGGAATTAACCTCTAGTGACCACCCACAAGCCCTGGTCGGCATTAACCTCTAGTGACCCCCCACAAGCCCTGGTCGGAATTAACCTCTAGTGACCCCCCACAAGCCCTGGTCGGAATTAACCTCTAGTGACCACCCACAAGCCCTGGTCGGCATTAACCTCTAGTGACCCCTCACAAGCCCTGGTCGGCATTAATAGTCCAGAAGTGTGGTCCAGTGGTAGTGCTGCAGACTCTGGATGACACACTGCCCCTCTAGGGCATCGGTTCGAAACCTGCCCTGTTACACTATACCTCTGTCATCTATCCATCCTGTACCTCTTTCATCTATCCCCTCACCTGTACCTCTTTCATCTATCTCCTCACCTGTACCTCTTTCATCTATCCCCTCACCTGTACCTCTTTCATCTATCCCCTCACCTGTACCTCTTTCATCTATCCCCTCACCTGTCTCTCTTTCATCTATCCCCTCACCTGTCTCTCTTTCATCTATCCCCTCACCTGTCTCTCTGTCATCTATCCCCTCACCTGTCTCTCTTTCATCTATCCCCTCACCTGTCTCTCTGTCATCTATCCCCTCACCTGTCTCTCTTTCATCTGTCTCTCTGTCATCTATCACCTCACCTGTACCTCTTTCATCTATCCCCTCACCTGTACCTCTTTCATCTATCCCCTCACCTGTCTCTCTTTCATCTATCCCCTCACCTGTCTCTCTTTCATCTATCCCCTCACCTGTCTCTCTTTCATCTATCCCCTCACCTGTCTCTCTTTCATCTATCCCCTCACCTGTCTCTCTGTCATCTATCCCCTCACCTGTCTCTCTTTCATCTATCCCCTCACCTGTCTCTCTTTCATCTATCCCCTCACCTGTACCTCTTTCATCTATCCCCTCACCTGTCTCTCTTTCATCTATCCCCTCACCTGTCTCTCTGTCATCTATCCCCTCACCTGTCTCTCTTTCATCTATCCCCTCACCTGTCTCTCTGTCATCTATCCCCTCACCTGTCTCTCTTTCATCTATCCCCTCACCTGTCTCTCTGTCATCTATCCCCTCACCTGTCTCTCTTTCATCTATCCCCTCACCTGTCTCTCTTTCATCTATCCCCTCACCTGTCTCTCTGTCATCTATCCCCTCACCTGTCTCTCTTTCATCTATCCCCTCACCTGTCTCTCTGTCATCTATCCCCTCACCTGTCTCTCTTTCATCTGTCTCTCTGTCATCTATCACCTCACCTGTACCTCTTTCATCTATCCCCTCACCTGTACCTCTTTCATCTATCCCCTCACCTGTCTCTCTTTCATCTATCCCCTCACCTGTCTCTCTTTCATCTATCCCCTCACCTGTCTCTCTTTCATCTATCCCCTCACCTGTCTCTCTTTCATCTATCCCCTCACCTGTCTCTCTTTCATCTATCCCCTCACCTGTCTCTCTGTCATCTATCCCCTCACCTGTCTCTCTTTCATCTATCCCCTCACCTGTCTCTCTTTCATCTATCCCCTCACCTGTACCTCTTTCATCTATCCCCTCACCTGTCTCTCTTTCATCTATCCCCTCACCTGTCTCTCTGTCATCTATCCCCTCACCTGTCTCTCTTTCATCTATCCCCTCACCTGTCTCTCTGTCATCTATCCCCTCACCTGTCTCTCTTTCATCTGTCTCTCTGTCATCTATCACCTCACCTGTCTCTCTTTCATCTATCCCCACACCTGTCTCTCTATCATCTATCCCTACACCTGTCTCTCTATCTAGTTCATCTATCCCCTCACCTGTCTCTCTGTCATCTATCCCCTCACCTGTCTCTCTGTCATCTATCCCCATACCTGTCTCTCTGTCATCTATCCCCTCACCTGTCTCTCTGTCATCTATCCCCTCACCTGTCTCTCTGTCATCTATCCCCTCACCTGTCTCTCTGTCATCTATCCCCTCACCTGTCTCTCTGTCATCTATCCCTTCACCTGTCTCTCTGTCATCTATCCCCTCACCTGTCTCTCTTTCATCTATCCCCTCACCTGTCTCTCTGTCATCTATCCCCTCACCTGTCTCTCTATCTAGTTCATCTATCTAGTGGATGACATCACCACTCTCCTGTTTTTGGTGTCCTAGATCTGAATATCCTTAAGCCAACTCTTCCTGCTATTTGTCTCAAAGTCATACAGAACACTGTACCAGACTTCTGCACCGTTTAACCATACCTGGGATGTCTGTGTTCCTCCATGACTCTCTGGTCTGTACTGACAACAGGTTGTTCTACACCAGTAGACTGGTGTCCCAGATATCTAAAGCCCTCTGGCTGTTATTGCCATTCTCCGATAGTCCAGGGGAGTTGGCTAAAGCTGTGATTCTCAACCAGCTGTCGCTAGAACCATAGGAGGTCTTCAGAGAGCTTTCAATGGGTCCCTCGGGAACAGAAAAGAGAGTTCCACATCAAGATCTGTACTGTCTAGTTCTGCACCGGTATCCTGGTGTCCCAGATATCTGTACTCTCTATACTCTAAACCCCTCTGGTTGTCATTGCCATTCTCCAGGGGAGAGGAACAGAGGATTTGGCTAAAACACATCTGGGACCGGACCAAACTAGGATACCAACTAGCCATAACTGAGAACAACTGTGACATGTCTGAATCCACCGTAAACCTCTATAATCATTGGAGTGGATGTGTCTGCTAGTCTGGCTATTATTGTCTGGCTATTATTGTCCTGCCATAGTATATAGATAATAATTTCTATGGTAACGTACAATGTTAATTCAAATGAAGCTAATGGCGCGTTCACGGCATGTCGGAAATTTGAAAAGTAAGTTATTTTGCATAGAGCTTCCTATTGGTTGATTCTGGTACCTCCCAAGTGGGAAACTCAGGATCTGACTCTTCCACCTAGGTTAGCAAGTCGGAAATGTAGGCGTTTCTGACATGACGTGAACGCGGCACGACTGATGTGGCTCATGCAGTGGAATGTATTTGTTGTAATGTCAGGTTAAATTGACTCAACAAATCACAGCACCTGCTTTTACTTCCTGGCATCGATACAATCAAAATGGCTGCCAAGACCATCCATTATGCACGCCATCATTGACTTGAATTGTTCTTGACGTCTGTTCTTTTCAATATATTTCTATGCATAGCCCTCTGTCATCACTGGAGTTACTGTGGATGTATACTGTATGCATCATATTTAATAAAACATCACAAACATCAGTATTTAGTAAAAAAATGTAAAAAAACATAAAGTTCTGGAACAAACCAGTCTGCTGCATCAGGTTATTATCACTGACAACTGTGTCTGTTTTCATGGACTCTGGACTGATGAATTGTATATGAATAATAAATGTGCTTTTGCCTAAATCACAACTCTTTTTAACAATCTCTGCACCCAGAACCACATCTCTGTGTTTACTGTAGACTAGCTAACATTTAATGCCAGTTCATCATTATTTGGCAGATTTGTATAATCAGTCCACTTTCCTCTCAACGATTAGTTTCTCTCAATGTGTTCTCTCCTCTCTTCACCAGGTGTCCTATTTTGAAATTTACATGGACAAAATACGGGACCTTCTGGATGGTAAGTAATGTGCAATGTTGAAGAGTCTTCTGTGTGTGTACAACAGTAAAATGATACCCACATCATGAAGTTATAGATCCCTGTAGGGAGTCTGAGCCTATTATAGTAGGGAGAGGGAGAGGGAGAGGGAGAGAGAGAGAGAGAGAGAGAGAGAGAGAGACTCTAGTATAAAAAGAGGTTTTATCCTCTCACACTCCATAAAACAGTGAAAATGTATCTTATATTACACAAAGGACATCTCCAACATCTGAATTAATAACAGATACAAAAGCATTAACTGCAATGATGCCATGCAAAACCCTCCATTACATATCACCAGTACCCTTTAGTAACGGTGGCTTGTATAGTGCTCTCCATGCTGGCACTCCAAGGAGTGTCTTTTCAATTCATCTTTATTTACCTCATCCAAACCCACCTCTTCCAACCTCACCTCATCCAACCCCACCTCTTCCAACCCCACCTCTTCCAACCCCACCTCATCCAACCCCACCTCTTCCAACCCCACGTCTTCCAACCCCACCTCTTCCAACCCCACCTCTTCCAACCCCACCTCATCCAACCCCACCTCTCCAACCCCGCCTCTTCCAACCCCACCTCTTCCAATCCCACCTCATCAAACCCCACCTCTTCCAACCCCACCTCTTCCAACCCCATCTCTTCCAATCCCACCTCTTCCAAACCCACTTCTTCCAACCCCACCTCTTCCAATCCCACATCTTCCAACCCCACCTCATCCAACCCCACCTCTTCCAACCCCACCTCTTCCAACCCCACCTCTTCCAAACCCACCTCTTCCAACCCCACCTCTTCCAACCCCACCTCTTCCAACCCCACCTCATCCAACCCCACCTCTTCCAACCCCACCTCTTCCAACCCCACCTCTTCCAACCCCACCTCATCCAACCCCACCTCTTCCAACCCCACCTCTTCCAACCCCACCTCTTCCAATCCCACCTCATCCAACCCCACCTCTTCCAACCCCACCTCTTCCAACCCCATCTCTTCCAATCCCACCTCTTCCAAACCCACTTCTTCCAACCCCACCTCTTCCAATCCCACCTCTTCCAACCCCACCTCATCCAACCCCACCTCTTCCAACCCCACCTCTTCCAACCCCACCTCATCCAACCCCACCTCTTCCAACCCCACCTCTTCCAAACCCACCTCATCCAACCCCACCTCATCCAAACCCACCTCTTCCAACCCCACCTCTTCCAACCCCACGTCTTCCAACCCCACCTCTTCCAACCCCACCTCATCCAAACCCATCTCTTCCAACCCCACGTCTTCCAACCCCACCTCATCCAAACCCATCTCTTTCAACCCCACGTCTTCCAACCCCACCTCTTCCAACGCCACCTCTTCCAAACCCACCTCATCCAACCCCACCTCATTCAACCCCACCTCATCCAAACCCACCTCTTCCAACCCCACCTCATCCAAACCCACCTCTTCCAACCCCACCTCTTCCAACCCCACCTCTTCCAACCCTCTCAAATCCAGTAATAAAGCCTTTCTGTCTGACTCTGGGATATTGGGTGTGATCCTTAGTCTGGGATATGGGGCGTCTTCATCTTGTCTTTTTGTAGTAACTCTTGAGCATAATCCCCTCTTCTGCTGACAGAGCCTTCCTGCAACTTTCCAGCAGTTGTCCGACAATCCTTTCCGACCTCACCCCCAAATGTTCAGCCACCCGTCCTCCATCCATTAATGTGGGCCCAGCCATGTCCATTAACTTCCTTTGTGATGATTTTCCCCTTCAGCATCATCTTGGAGAAGTGTGAAATAGCTTCATTTGTACAATCCAGTCTTGCCCCAAACACCAGAGGTTCCTCCAGCAGCCAATGCACTGACTCAGCCTTAGTGCGTCTGGACACCTTCGTTATACTCCAAACCCTAAGAAGGCCTCTGTAAAACGGAGGTAGTCCATCCATCGATCTCTGGCTACTATCAACCAAAAATAAAGCCTTCTTGAAATCCAATCCCTCTACCTTCTGTAACACCAGACCTACCACCCCTCTCCACACCACATTTTTCGGTCCATAAAGCAACCTTTGAATAAACTGAAACCGGAAAGCAGCAGCCCTACTAGCAAGATGTACAAGTCCCTGGCCCACCTCCCATTTTGATAAATACGGAACACTTTGTGGAACCCAATGATATTTATCCCCCCCCCCCCCCCCCAAAAAAAAAAATCTACAATAATTGCCTGTATCTTGGCCAGAAAGCCAGACGGTGGCTCTAAACATGACAACCGATGCCACGGTGCAGAGGCAACCACATTATCAACACATTAATAGTGGCCCCCCAAATTACATTTTAGATATCAACCACCACCATCTCCTCATCCTTCCTTCCACCATTTCAACCACCCCATTCCAATTGTTTTCCTTTGTCCCCTCGTCCCCTTGGTACACTCCAATATACTTAAACCCTCCCCTCCACCCCCCCAGCAACACTCCAAGATACTTGAACCCTCCCTTCCACCATTCCACCCCCCCTAGCTACACTCCAAGATACTTAAACCCTCCCTTCCACCCCCCCCCCCCCAGCTACACTCCAAGATACTTGAACCCTCCCTTCCACCCCCCCCCCCAGCAACACTCCAAGATACTTGAACCCTCCCTTCCACCATTCCACCCCCCCCCCAGCTACACTCCAAGATACTTAAACCCTCCCTTCCACCCCCCCCCCCCCCAGCAACACTCCAAGATACTTGAACCCTCCCTTCCACCATTCCCCCCCCCCCCCCCCCCCCCCCCAGCTACACTCCAAGATACTTGAACCCTCCCTTCCACCATTCTAGCCCCCCTTGGGCAAAGCCATGATCCCTCCAGACCATTTCCCAATCTGTAAAGCACAACTTATCCCCCATTCTTCCTTTGTAGAGGATATTCCTTTAAACCGATCAACCATGAGACTCAAACTATTCACCTCCGCTGGATTTTTCACCAAAATAACTACATCATCAGCATAGGCTGAGAGGCGAATAGGAGGAATATCCTTTGAAAGGTACACCCCTTCAATGCGACTTCTAATGCTATTTAGTAGTGGCTCTATAGCATACAACATTACGGACAACAACAAACACCCCTGCCTAATTCCTCAACACACTTTAAAAGGAGCACTCAAGCCACCGTTAACTTTCAATACACTCTCAATGTCACCATATATCACCCTGATCATGGCAATAAAAGTAGAGCTGAAACCAAAAGCCTCCAAAGTGGGCCCAGAGGTACTGATGTTGAACTCGGTCAAATCCCCTTTCCTGATCAATTGAAATTAGACCAGCATCCAATCCAATAGCCCTAGAGGCGTCCCAAAAAAATCCTGAATCAGGGAAATGTTATCCCCTGACCACTTTCTTTATGGAAAATGTTGTCACTCTCCTGACCACTTTCTTTACGACATCAGAACCACTTTCTTTATGACATCAGAACCACTTTCTTTATGACATCAGAACCACTTTCTTTATGACATCAGAACCACTTTCTTTATGACATCAGAACCACTTTCTTTATGACATCAGGATCACTTTCTTTATGACATCAGAACCACTTTCTTTATGACATCAGAACCACTTTCTTTTTGACATCAGAAACTTTGCTGATTCAATAAACAATTCACTTTCAGGAAAAAACAATCAGTTACATTTTAATCCTGCATATATTTCTTCCTTTTTGTCAAATTCAGAAATTGACATACTTTTTCAATCCCACACCTTCCTTCCACCCCATTTCTCTCGCTATTTTGTTGTGACGCACCAGAGGCCTCACTATCATCCCCAGAAGAGAACTCCACCATCTCTACTTCCTGTTTATCCTCAACTGATTTATCATCTCTACTTCCTGTTAGAATTAGAACCTTCTTCACCCCTTAAATTATTTTGAAAACAGCTGCTTCATTTTATATTGCTTCACTCTCCTCTTGAACTCCCATTTCATTTTCCAGCACCCCCTCAGCGATCTCAATCACACTCTCACCTCATGTTCCCAGCCGTCCGTCTGTCCTGTCATGTCCCCAGCCACCCGTCCCTCTGTCCTATCATGTCCCCAGCCACCCGTCCCTCTGTCCTGCCATGTCCCCAGCCGTCCCTCTGTCCTGTCATGTCCCCAGCCACCCGTCCCTCTGTCCTATCATGTCCCCAGCCACCCATCCCTCTGTCCTGTCATGTCCCCAGCCACCCGTCCCTCTGTCCTGTCATGTCCCCAGCCGTCCGTCTGTCCTGTCATGTCCCCAGCCACCCGTCCCTCTGTCCTGTCATGTCCCCAGCCACCCGTCCCTCTGTCCTGTCATGTCCCCAGCCGTCCGTCTGTCCTGTCATGTCCCCAGCCGTCCGTCCCTCTATCCTGTCATGTCCTCAGCCGCCCGTCCCTCTGTCCTGTCATGTCCCCAGCCGTCCCTCTGTCCTGTCCAGAATGAGTGTCTGCTTTGTCTGTAAGTTTCCAGTTGAAATTAACCCAGGTTGACAGTCCAGAGTCTGGGGAGTCAGAGAAGCACCAGTCCTGGTAGAGACACACACACAAACCTCTGAGAGGGAACACAGCCTTGACTTAAATCTGAACAGATTTAAAATCATCTCTCATCAAAAATACAAGCCTGAAACATAAAGTAACTTCCTACGTACATGTCCCCAGTTGCCCCTCGGTCCTGTCATGTCCCCAGCCGCCCCTCGGTCCTGTCATGTCCCCAGCCGCCCCTCGGTCCTGTCATGTCCCCAGTCGCCCCTCGGTCCTGTCATGTCCCCAGTCGTCCCTCGGTCCTGTCATGTCCCCAGTCGTCCCTCGGTCCTGTCATGTCCCCAGTCGTCCCTCGGTCCTGTCATGTCCCCAGTCGCCCCTCGGTCCTGTCATGTCCCCAGTCGTCCCTCGGTCCTGTCATGTCCCCAGTCGCCCCTCGGTCCTGTCATGTCCCCAGTCGCCCCTCGGTCCTGTCATGTCCCCAGTCGTCCCTCGGTCCTGTCATGTCCCCAGTCGTCCCTCGGTCCTGTCATGTCCCCAGCCGCCCCTCGGTCTTGTCCAGAAGGAGATTTGTACCGGTCTGCTGTACCGTACATTTTCTGTTTAAGTCAAATTGAGTTGACATTCTGGGCCTGAGTTAGGCCTGAGGGAGGCCTGAGGGAGGCCTGAGGGAGGCCTGAGGGAGGCCTGAGGAGGCCTGAGGAGGCCTGAGGGAGACAGTCAGAGCAGCAACAGGTGGTCTATGCCAGACTTTAGGAGTTGTTGCTCTCCTGTTCTGTGGTCGTTCGTGCACTGTGATGACCTCTTGTTTCTCTCTGTATGTGTGATGCGTCTGTGTTTGGGAAGTACACTTTAAATACATTTTGATTTAAAATCAATTTGACTGTTTTGGGCCTTTGGCTAGATATGAAAGTAAAATCTCCAAAAGTACTCATCTCTTCTTCTGTCCATCTCTCTCAGTGACGAAGACTAACCTGGCAGTGCACGAGGACAAGCACAGGGTTCCCTATGTGAAGGTGAGTCAGGCTTTCATCAGCTGAGGTGATGATTTAATGTTAACTGACCATCTATGATGGTCTCTACATTCGAGACGTGTCATCTTCCCAATGCTAACTTTTTTAACAGTCATTTGTTGAATTGTCTCTCAGGGCTGCACTGAGCGTTTTGTCTCCTGCCCAGAGGAGGTGATGGATGTTATTGACGAGGGCAAAGCCAACCGCCATGTAGCTGTCACCAGTAAGTCCAAATGACACTTAGTATATTGTATAGCGTGAAGTGTGAGTCTGTAGATAAACTCTGCAGATTCTTCTATAGTGTCTGGGGGGGGGGGGGGGGGGGGGGGGGGGGGGGGGGGGGGGGGGGGGGGGGATCTGTCATATTGGTTTACTATCTCTGCTGCCAACTCTGTTACTACCCCTGTTGCTGCCTCTGTTACTATCTTTTCTTCTCCTCTTCTCCTCTCTTCTCCTCTCTTATCTCCCCTCTTCTCCTCTCCTATTTTCTCCTCTTCTCTTCTCCCCTCTCCTTCTCTCTTCTTTTCTCTCCTTCTCTCTTCTCCCCTCTCCCATATTCTCCTCTCTTCTCTTCTCCCCTTTTCTCCTCCCCTCTCCTGTCTTCTCCTCTCTTCTCCTCTCTTCTCTTCTCTTCTCCCCTCTTCTCCTCCCCTCTCCCATCTTCTCCTCCCCTCTCCCATCTTCTCCTCTCTTCTCCTCTCTTCTCTTCTCCCCTCTTCTCCTCCCCTCTCCCATCTTTTCCTCTCTCCTCTTCTCCTCTCTTCTCTTCTCCTCTCTTCTCCTCTCTTCTCTTCTCCCCTCTTCTCCTCTCTTCTCCTCTCTTCTTCTCCTCTTTTCTCCCCTCTCTCCAGATATGAATGAGCACAGCTCCAGGAGTCACAGTATCTTCCTGATCAACATTAAACAGGAACACGTGGAGACAGAGCAGAAACTGTGTGGGAAGCTCTACCTAGTGGATCTGGCTGGGAGTGAGAAGGTAAGAGTTCACTACATGCGTTCACTAAATAGACCCCAGGGGACCTATTTTCCCTGGCTGGGAGTGAGACGGTAATGGACAAGACACACCATAATGAACTTTGATCAACTGCTGGGTGTTGATGAATGGTGGCGTTTAAACAATTAGAATGTTCGGTGGTCAAAGGCCTGGAAGCAGAGGTTAGTGTGGTAATGAACTAGCTTTAACCAGGAAGCAGAGGCTAGTGTGGTAATGAACTAGCTTTAACCAGGAAGCAGAGGCTAGTGTGGTAATGAACTAGCTTTAACCAGGAAGCAGAGGCTAGTGTGGTAATGAACTAGCTTTAACCAGGAAGTAGAGGCTAGTGTGGTAATGAACTAGCTTTAACCAGGAAGCAGAGGCTAGTGTGGTAATGAACTAGCTTTAACCAGGAAGCAGAGGCTAGTGTGGTAATGAACTAGCTTTAACCAGGAAGCAGAGGCTAGTGTGGTAATGAACTAGCTTTAACCAGGAAGTAGAGGCTAGTGTGGTAATGGAGTAGCTTTAACCAGGAAGTAGAGGCTAGTGTGGTAATGAACTAGCTTTAAACAGGAAGCAGAGGCTAGTGTGAGGTAATATGCAGGTTGGGGTAAAGGGACTACGCATAGATAATAGATAATAAACAGCGAGTAGCAGCAGTGTAACAAAAAAAGGGGGGCAGCAATGTAAATAGTCTGGGTGGCCATTTGATTAGGTGTTCAGGAGTCTTATGGCTTGGGGGTAGAAGCTGTTTAGGAGCCTCTTGGACCTAGACTTGGATATCCGTTACCGCTTGCCGTGCAGTAGCAGAGAGAACAGTCTTATAACTAGGGTGGCTGGAGTCTTTGAACATTTTTAGGGCCTTCCTCTGACACCGCCTGGTACTGAGGTCCTGGATGGCAGGAAGCTTGGCCCCAGTGATGTACTGGGCCCTACGCACTACCCTCTGTAGCACGTTGCGGTCAGATGCCGAGCAGTTGCCATACCAGGCGGCGATGCAACCGGTCAGGATGCTCTCGATGGTGCAGCTGTATAGCTTTCTGAAGAGCTGAGGACCCATTCCAAATCTATTCAGTCTCCTGAGGGACATGAGGCATACAGTGCCTTGCGAAAGTATTCGGCCCCCTTGAACTTTGCGACCTTTTGCCACATTTCAGGCTTCAAACATAAAGATATAAAACTGTATTTGTTTGTGAAGAATCAACAACAAGTGGGACACAATCATGAAGTGGAACGACATTTATTGGATATTTCAAACTTTTTTAACAAATCAAAAACTGAAAAATTGGGCGTGCAAAATTATTCAGCCCCCTTAAGTTAATACTTTGTAGCGCCACCTTTTGCTGCGATTACAGCTGTAAGTCGCTTGGGGTATGTCTCTATCAGTTTTGCACATCGAGAGACTGACATTTTTTCCCATTCCTCCTTGCAAAACAGCTCGAGCTCAGTGAGGTTGGATGGAGAGCATTTGTGAACAGCAGTTTTCAGTTCTTTCCACAGATTCTCTGGATTCAGGTCTGGACTTTGACTTGGCCATTCTAACACCTGGATATGTTTATTTTTGAACCATTCCATTGTAGATTTTGCTTTATGTTTTGGATCATTGTCTTGTTGGAAGACAAATCTCTGTCCCAGTCTCAGGTCTTTTGCAGACTCCATCAGGTTTTCTTCCAGAATGGTCCTGTATTTGGCTCCATCCATCTTCCCATCAATTTTAACCATCTTCCCTGTCCTTGCTGAAGAAAAGCAGGCCCAAACCATGATGTTGCCACCACCATGTTTGACAGTGGGGATGGTGTGTTCAGCTGTGTTGCTTTTACGCCAAACATAACGTTTTGCATTGTTGCCAAAAAGTTCAATTTTGGTTTCATCTGACCAGAGCACCTTCTTCCACATGTTTGGTGTGTCTCCCAGGTGGCTTGTGGCAAACTTTAAACGACACTTTTTATGGATATCTTTAAGAAATGGCTTTCTTCTTGCCCCTCTTCCATAAAGGCCAGATTTGTGCAATATACGACTGATTGTTGTCCTATGGACAGAGTCTCCCACCTCAGCTGTAGATCTCTGCAGTTCATCCAGAGTGATCATGGGCCTCTTGGCTGCATCTCTGATCAGTCTTCTCCTTGTATGAGCTGAAAGTTTAGAGGGACGGCCAGGTCTTGGTAGATTTGCAGTCGTCTGATACTCCTTCCATTTCAATATTATCGCTTGCACAGTGCTCCTTGGGATGTTTAAAGCTTGGGAAATATTTTTGTATCCAAATCCGGCTTTAAACTTCTTCACAACAGTATCTCGGACCTGCCTGGTGTGTTCCTTGTTCTTCATGATGCTCTCTGCGCTTTTAACGGACCTCTGAGACTATCACAGTGCAGGTGCATTTATACGGAGACTTGATTACACACAGGTGGATTTTTTTTATCATCATTAGTCATTTAGGTCAACATTGGATCATTCAGAGATCCTCACTGAACTTCTGGAGAGAGTTTGCTGCACTGAAAGTAAAGGGGCTGAATAATTTTGCACGCCCAATTTTTCAGTTTTTGATTTGTTAAAAAAGTTTGAAATATCCAATAAATGTCGTTCCACTTCATGATTGTGTCCCACTTGTTGTTGATTCTTCACAAAAAAATACAGTTTCATATCTTTATGTTTGAAGCCTAAAATGTGGCAAAAGGTCGCAAAGTTCAAGGGGGCCGAATACTTTCGCAAGGCACTGTATATGAGTCTGTTTCTGTGTATCTGTACAGCGTGTATGAGTCTGTTTCTGTGTATCTCTACAGCGTGTTTGAGTCTGTTTCTGTGTATCTCTACAGCGTGTATGAGTCTGGCGCATAATCTCCTGTACTGTATGTGTTTGTAGTGTCCTTCCTTATACATGACTAACTACACATGTCCAGATCAGATTTGATATATGATATATTTCCCCAGGTCAGTAAGACAGGAGCAGAGGGAGCTGTGTTTAATATATGATATATTTCCCCAGGTCAGTAAGACAGGAGCAGAGGGAGCTGTGTTTGATATATGATATATTTCCCCAGGTCAGTAAGACAGGAGCAGAGGGAGCTGTGTTTGATATATGATATATTTCCCCAGGTCAGTAAGACAGGAGCAGAGGGAGCTGTGTTTGATATATGATATATTTCCCCAGGTCAGTAAGACAGGAGCAGAGGGAGCTGTGTTGGAAGAAGCTAAGAACATTAACAAGTCACTGTCTTCCCTGGGCAACGTCATCTCTGCTCTGGCCGAAGGAAATGTAAGTCTAGTTCCCTCCCTCCCTCCCAGACACACACACACACACACACACACACACACACACACACACACACACACACACACACACACACACACACACACACACACACACACACACACACACACACACACACACACACTGGGCAACGTCATCTCTGCTCTGGCCAAAGGAACTGTAGGCCTAGTCCCCCCCCCCCCCCCCTGTAAGTCCAGTGTCTTCGTCCCCCCTGTAAGTCCAGTGTTGTCGTCCCCCCCTGTAAGTCCAGTGTCGTCCCCCCTGTAAGTCCAGTGTCGTCGTCCCCCCCGTAAGTCCAGTGTCGTCGTCCCCCCTGTAAGTCCAGTGTCTTCGTCCCCCCTGTAAGTCCAGTGTCTTCGTCCCCCCTGTAAGTCCAGTGTCGTCGTCCCCCCTGTAAGTCCAGTGTCGTCCCCCCTGTAAGTCCAGTGTCTTCATCCCCCCTGTAAGTCCAGTGTCTTCGTCCCCCCTGTAAGTCCAGTGTCTTCGTCCCCCCTGTAAGTCCAGTGTCGTCGTCCCCCCCTGTAAGTCCAGTGTCGTCCCCCCTGTAAGTCCAGTGTCGTCGTCCCCCCCGTAAGTCCAGTGTCGTCGTCCCCCCTGTAAGTCCAGTGTCGTCGTCCTCCCCGTAAGTCCAGTGTCGTCGTCCCCCCTGTAAGTCCAGTGTCTTCGTCCCCCCTGTAAGTCCAGTGTCTTCGTCCCCCCTGTAAGTCCAGTGTCGTCGTCCCCCCTGTAAGTCCAGTGTCTTCGTCCCCCCTGTAAGTCCAGTGTCGTCGTCCCCCCTGTAAGTCCAGTGTCGTCCCCCCTGTAAGTCCAGTGTCTTCGTCCCCCCTGTAAGTCCAGTGTCGTCGTCCCCCCTGTAAGTCCAGTGTCGTCGTCCCCCCTGTAAGTCCAGTGTCGTCCCCCCTGTAAGTCCAGTGTCTTCGTCCCCCCTGTAAGTCCAGTGTCGTCGTCCCCCCTGTAAGTCCAGTGTCGTCCCCCCTGTAAGTCCAGTGTCTTCGTCCCCCCTGTAAGTCCAGTGTCGTCGTCCCCCCTGTAAGTCCAGTGTCGTCCCCCCCCCCCCTGTAAGTCCAGTGTCGTCCTCCCCCCCTGTAAGTCCAGTGTCGTCGTCCCCCTCCCCTGTAAGTCCAGTGTCGTCGTCCCCCCTGTAAGTCCAGTGTCGTCCTCCCCCCCTGTAAGTCCAGTGTCGTCCCCCCCCTCCCCTGTAAGTCCAGTGTCGTCCCCCCCCGTAAGTCAAGTGTCTTCGTCCCCCCTGTAAGTCCAGTGTCTTCGTCCCCCCTGTAAGTCCAGTGTCGTCCCCCCCCCTGTAAGTCCAGTGTCGTCCCCCCCCCCTGTAAGTCCAGTGTTGTCCCCCTGTAAGTCCAGTGTCGTCGTCCCCCCTGTAAGTCCAGTGTCGTCCCCCCTGTAAGTCCAGTGTCTTCGTCCCCCCTGTAAGTCCAGTGTCGTCGTCCCCCCTGTAAGTCCAGTGTCGTCCCAGTGTCGTCCCCCCTGTAAGTCCAGTGTCTTCGTCCCCCCTGTAAGTCCAGTGTCGTCGTCCCCCCTGTAAGTCCAGTGTCCCCCCCCCCCCCTGTAAGTCCAGTGTCGTCCTCCCCCCCTGTAAGTCCAGTGTCGTCCCCCCCCCCTGTAAGTCCAGTGTCGTCCTCCCCCCCTGTAAGTCCAGTGTCGTCGTCCCCCTCCCCTGTAAGTCCAGTGTCATCGTCCCCCCTGTAAGTCCAGTGTCGTCCCCCCCCCGTAAGTCAAGTGTCTTCGTCCCCCCTGTAAGTCCAGTGTCTTCGTCCCCCCTGTAAGTCCAGTGTCGTCCCCCCCCCTGTAAGTCCAGTGTCGGCCCCCCCCCCTGTAAGTCCAGTGTTGTCCCCCTGTAAGTCCAGTGTCGTCCTCCCCCCCCCTGTAAGTCCAGTGTCTTCATCCCCCCTGTAAGTCCGGTGTCGTCCTCCCCCCCCCTGTAAGTCCAGTGTCGTCCTCCCTCCCCTGTAAGTCCAGTGTCGTCCCCCCCTGTAAGTCCAGTGCCACCCCCTGTAAGTCCAGTGTCATCATCCCCCCTGTAAGTCCAGTGTCATCATCCCCCCCTGTAAGTCCAGTGTCATCATCCTCCCCTGTAAGTCCAGTGTCATCATCCCCCCCTGTAAGTCCAGTGTCGTCCCCCCCCCTTGTAAGTCCAGTCCCCCCCCTGTAAGTCCAGTGTCGTCTCCCCACCCCCTGTAAGTCCAGTGTCATCGTCGTCGCCCCCCCTCCACTCCCGTGAGTTCAGTGTCCCCCCCCCTGTAAGTCCAGTGTCTTCCCCCCCCTGTAAGTCCAGTGTCATTATCCCCCCCTGTAAGTCCAGTGTCATCATCCCCCCCTGTAAGTCCAGTGTCGTCCCCCCCCTGTAAGTCCAGTGCCGCCCCCCCCCCCTGTAAGTCCAGTGTCGTCCTTCCCCCTGTAAGTCCAGTGTCGTCCCCCCTGTAAGTCCAGTGTCGTCCCCCCTGTAAGTCCAGTGTCCTCCCCCCCTGTAAGTCCAGTGTCGTCCTTCCCCCTGTAAGTCCAGTGTCCTCCCCCCTGTAAGTCCAGCGTCGTCCTTCCCCCTGTAAGTCCAGTGTCGTCCCCCCTGTAAGTCCAGTGTCGTCGTCCCCACTGTAAGTCCAGTGTCGTCCCCCCTGTAAGTCCAGTGTCGTCCCCCCCCCCCCTGTAAGTCCAGTGTCGTCCCCCCCTGTAAGTCCAGTGTCGCCCCCCCCCCCTGTAAGTCCAGTGTCGTCCCCCCCCCCCCCTGTAAGTCCAGTGTCGTCGTCCCCCCCTATAAGTCCAGTCCCCCCCCTGTAAGTCCAGTGTCGTCCCCCCCCCCTGTAAGTCCAGTGTCGTCCCCCCCCCCCCTATAAGTCCAGTTCCCCCCCTGTAAGTCCAGTGTCGTCCCCCCCCCCTATAAGTCCAGTCCCCCCCCTGTAAGTCCAGTGTCGTCCCCCCCCCCTGTAAGTCCAGTGTCGTCCCCCCCCCCTGTAAGTCCAGTGTCGTCCCCCCCCCCCTATAAGTCCAGTCCCCCCCCTGTAAGTCCAGTGTCCCCCCCCCCCCCCTGTAAGTCCAGTGTCGTCCCCCCCCCCCCTGTAAGTCCAGTGTCGTCCCCCCCCCCCTATAAGTCCAGTCCCCCCCCTGTAAGTCAGGTGTCGTCCCCCCCCCCCTGGAAGTCCAGTGTCTTCCCCCCCTGTAAGTTCAGTGTCTTCCCCCCCTGTAAGTTCAGTGTCGTCGTCCCCCCACACAATATATGTTCTAATTAGTTAACTGGAAACTGGACGCCATGATGTAGAGAGTTATTCTGCAGCTACCTGTGTTTTGTTCAGCGATTCATGTTTGCTTTCTTCTTTCTCCCCCCCCTCTCTCTCTCTCTCTCCCCTCACTCTGTCTCTCTCTCTCTCTCCCTCTCTCCCTCTCTCCCTCTCTCCCCTCTCTCCCCCCCTCTCTCTCTCTCTCTCTCTCTCTCTCTCTCTCTCTCTCTCTCTCTCTCTCCCCCCCCTCTCTTCCCCCCTCTCTCTCTCTCTCCCTCTCTCCCTCCCTCTCTCTCTCTCTCTCTCTCTCTCTCTCTCTCTCTCTCTCTCTCTCCCTCTCTCCCTCTCTCCCTCTCTCCCCTCTCCCCCCCCCCTCTCTCTCTCTCTCTCTCTCTCTCTCTCTCTCTCTCTCTCTCTCTCTCTCTCTCTCCCCCCCTCTCTTCCCCCCTCTCTCTCTCTCTCCCTCTCTCCCTCCCTCTCTCTCTCCCTCTCTCTCTCTCTCTCCCCCCGTGTTTTCTCTCTCTCTCTCTCTGTCTCTCTCTCCCCCCCTCTCTTCCCCCCTCTCTCTCTCTCTCCCTCTCTCCCTCCCTCTCTCTCTCTCTCTCCCTCCCTTCTGGCCCTCCATCCCTCTCCCCCCTGTAGAAGACCCATGTCCCGTACCGTGACAGTAAGATGACCCGTATCCT
The DNA here is from genome assembly GCF_013265735.2 of Oncorhynchus mykiss. Taxonomy (NCBI): domain Eukaryota; kingdom Metazoa; phylum Chordata; class Actinopteri; order Salmoniformes; family Salmonidae; genus Oncorhynchus; species Oncorhynchus mykiss. Next base: position 86,399,309 of record NC_048581.1, read on the forward strand.
GCAGGACTCTCTAGGGGGAAACTGTAGAACCACCATGTTCATCTGCTGCTCTCCATCCAGCTACAACGACCAGGAGACCAAGTCCACACTCATGTTCGGACAACGGTAATACACACACACACACACACACACACACACACACACACACACACACACTGTTCACAGTCACCCATTCCCCCTCTGTGGAGCCTCCTCTGGTCAAACATCTTCCTCCTCTGTGGAGCCTCCTCTGGTCAAACATCTTCCTCCTCTGTGGAGCCTCCTCTGGTCAAACATCTTCCTCCTCTGTGGAGCCTCCCCTGGTCAAACATCTTCCTCCTCTGTGGAGCCTCCTCTGGTCAAACATCTTCCTCCTCTGAGGAGCCTCCTCTGGTCAAACATCTTCCTCCTCTGTGGAGCCTCCACTGGTCCTCCCGTTCCTCCTCTGTGGAGCCTCCACCGGTCCTCCCGTGCCTCCCTGGAGGAGCCTCCACTGGTACAAACATCTCTGTGGAGTCAGTGTAAATGAAAGTATTAGTAATTTACAATACTCCAAACCATTCTGTGACTTTATTAAACCATGGGGGGGAAAACTATTAATAATACTGTTGATTTTTAACGAGTTTTTATTCATTTTAAAAACTGCTGGCTGCACAACAAATTTCCCTGTGGGGACCAATGAAGTTTGAATCAAATCTAATTGTTATTGTTATTGCTATGTGGAATATATTGAATTGTGTCTCTCTTCTCCCCACCCAGAGCTAAGACCATCAGGAACAAGGCCTCGGTCAACCTGGAGCTGACAGCAGAACAGTGGAAGAAGAAGTACGAGAAGGAGAAGGAGAAGAACAAGGTGATGAAGGAGACGGTCCAGAGACTGGAGGCTGAGCTGAACCAATGGAGAAACGGGGAGAACTCCCACGGAACAGGCACGTCAAGTAGCACACACACACACACACACACACACCCACACACACGGAGCACAAATACACAGGTATACTCTCACACACAATAAATAGCCCGATCACTAGAAATAGATGCCCATTTTGGGCGTTGGAAAAGGTCCTGAGAACGTTGATATCCGCTTTCCTGTTGCCCAGCACTGGGACCCGTGATGCTCAGACCACTGTGCTGTTGCACTGGCACCCGTGATGCTCAGACCACTGTGCTGTTGCACTGGGACCCGTGATGCTCAGACCACTGTCCTGTTGCACTGGGACCCGTGATGCTCAGACCACTGTCCTGTTGCACTGGGACCCGTGATGCTCAGACCACTGTCCTGTTGCACTGGGACCCGTGATGCTCAGACCACTGTCCTGTTGCACTGGGACCCGTGATGCTCAGACCACTGTCCTGTTGCACTGGGACCCGTGATGCTCAGACCACTGTCCTGTTGCACTGGGACCCGTGATGCTCAGACCACTGTCCTGTTGCACTGGGACCCGTGATGCTCAGACCACTGTCCTGTTGCACTGGGACCCGTGATGCTCAGACCACTGTCCTGTTGCACTGGGACCCGTGATGCTCAGACCACTGTCCTGTTGCACTGGGACCCGTGATGCTCAGACCACTGTCCTGTTGCACTGGGACCCGTGATGCTCAGACCACTGTCCTGTTGCACTGGGACCCGTGATGCTCAGACCACTGTCCTGTTGCACTGGGACCCGTGATGCTCAGACCACTGTCCTGTTGCACTGGGACCCGTGATGCTCAGACCACTGTCCTGTTGCACTGGGACCCGTGATGCTCAGACCACTGTCCTGTTGCACTGGGACCCGTGATGCTCAGACCACTGTCCTGTTGCACTGGGACCCGTGATGCTCAGACCACTGCGCTACGCTCTTGATGATACTTGACGGTATGAGGTCTGTTGGTTTGCAGAGCCTTCCCCGAACCGTAGTCCTAACCTTAACCACTCAAAATTAATGCCTTAACTTTTAACCTTTGAATTGTTTATTTTTAAACTGCGTAACCCCGTGGAATTAACCCTGTAACCCCGTGGAATTAGCCCTGTAACCCCGTGGAATTAGCCCTGTAACCCCGTGGAATTAACCCTGTAACCCCGTGGAATTAACCCTGTAGCCACGCGGAATTAACCCTGTAGCCACGCGGAATTAACCCTGTAGCCCCGTGGAATTAACCCTGTAGCCATGTGGAATTAACCCTGTAACCCCGTGGAATTAACCCTGTAGCCACGCGGAATTAACCCTGTAACCCCGTGGAATTAACCCTGTAGCCACGCGGAATTAACCCTGTAGCCACGCGGAATTAACCCTGTAACCCCGTGGAATTAACCCTGTAACCCCGTGGAATTAACCCTGTAACCCCGTGGAATTAACCCTGTAGCCCCGTGGAATTAACCCTGTAACCCCGTGGAATTAACCCTGTAACCCCGTGGAATTAACCCTGTAACCCAGTGGAATTAACCCTGTAACCCCGTGGAATTAACCCTGTAGCCCCGTGGAATTAACCCTGTAACCCCGTGGAATTAACCCTGTAGCCCCGTGGAATTAACCCTGTAACCCCGTGGAATTAACCCTGTAACCCCGTGGAATTAACCCTGTAGCCACGTGGAATTAACCCTGTAGCCATGTGGAATTAACCCTGTAGCCATGTGGAATTAACCCTGTAACCCCGTGGAATTAACCCTGTAACCCCGTGGAATTAACCCTGTAACCCCGTGGAATTAACCCTGTAACCCCGTGGAATTAACCCTGTAACCCCGTGGAATTAACCCTGTAACCACGCGGAATTAACCCTGTAACCCCGTGGAATTAACCCTGCAGCCATGTGGAATTAACCCTGTAGCCATGTGGAATTAACCCTGTAACCCCGTGGAATTAACCCTGTAACCCCGTGGAATTAACCCTGTAACCCCGTGGAATTAACCCTGTAACCCCGTGGAATTAACCCTGTAACCCCGTGGAATTAACCCTGTAACCCCGTGGAATTAACCCTGTAACCCCGTGGAATTAACCCTGTAACCCCGTGGAATTAACCCTGTAACCCCGTGGAATTAACCCTGTAGCCACGCGGAATTAACCCTGTAACCCCGTGGAATTAACCCTGTAGCCACGCGGAATTAACCCTGTAACCCCGTGGAATTAACCCTGTAACCCCGTGGAATTAACCCTGTAACCCCGTGGAATTAACCCTGTAGCCACGCGGAATTGACCCACGGATCGTGGGCGCGGTACCGGCAAATGGCTGGGTTTTGATGAATAAATAAGTTGTAGGTGTGTTGACGCTTGACACTCACTGGCCAATCAGAACGTGCTCCATGGGTAAATATGTGTTTGCTTCAAGTTGTGTATTTACGGTCTTTGGTGTATTGCCTTGGAATCAACTCCGACGTTAGTCCATTATATTGTGTTAAAAACAGCTTACAGAAACAAAATAACAAAATGTAGACCTATCCCATCTTTGGTACCTGTGTTAACTTTAACCTGTTTGCATTCCACATTGTTCTAAGTCATTGCAAAGCTTCAATATGTAAATATATACTGTACATAGCATTCACACTGATATAGGGGGCTAGGTCTACATAGCATTCACACTGATATAGGAGGCTAGGTCTACATAGCATTCACACTGATATAGGAGGCTAGGTCTACATAGCATTGACACTGATATAGGAGGCTAGGTCTACATAGCATTCACACTGATATAGGAGGCTAGGTCTACATAGCATTCACACCGATATAGGAGGCTAGGTCTTCATAGCATTCACACTGAAATAGGGGACTAGGTCTACGTAGCATTCACACTGATATAGGAGGCTAGGTCTACATAGCATTCACACTGAAATAGGGGACTAGGTCTACGTAGCATTCACACTGATATAGGAGGCTAGGTCTACATAGCATTCACACTGAAATAGGGGACTAGGTCTACATAGCATTCACACTGATATAGGGGGCTAGGTCTATATAGCATTCACACTGAAATAGGGGACTAGGTCTACATAGCATTCACACTGATATAGGGGGCTAGGTCTAAATAGCATCCACACTGATATAGGGGGCTAGGTCTACATAGCATTCACACTGATATAGGAGGCTAGGTCTACATAGCATTCACACTGATATAGGGGGCTAGGTCTACAAAGCATTCACACTGATATAGGAGGCTAGGTCTACATAGCATTCACACTGATATAGGGGGCTAGGTCTACATAGCATTCACACTGATATAGGGGGCTAGGTCTACATAGCATTCACACTGATATAGGGGCTAGGTCTACATAGCATTCACACTGATATAGGAGGCTAGGTCTACATAGCATTCACACTGATATAGGGGCTAGGTCTACATAGCATTCACACTGATATAGGGGGCTAGGTCTACATAGCATTCACACTGATATAGGGGCTAGGTCTACATAGCATTCACACTGATATAGGGGGCTAGGTCTACATAGCATTCACACTGATATAGGAGGCTAGGTCTACATAGCATTCACACTGATATAGGGGCTAGGTCTACATAGCATTCACACTGATATAGGGGGCTAGGTCTACATAGCATTCACACTGATATAGGAGGCTAGGTCTACATAGCATTCACACTGATATAGGGGCTAGGTCTACATAGCATTCACACTGATATAGGGGGCTGTGTCTTCATAGCATTCACACTGATATAGGGGCTAGGTCTACATAGCATTCACACTGATATAGGGGGCTAGGTCTACATAGCATTCACACTGATATAGGGGGCTAGGTCTACATAGCATTCACACTGATATAGGGGGCTAGGTCTACATAGCATCCACACTGATATAGGGGCTAGGTCTACAAAGCATTCACACTGATATAGGGGGCTAGGTCTACATAGCATTAACACTGATATAGGGGCTAGGTCTACATAGCATTCACACTGATATAGGGGCTAGGTCTACATAGCATTCACACTGATATAGGGGCTAGGTCTACATAGCATTCACACTGATATAGGAGGCTAGGTCTACATAGCATTCACACTGATATAGGGGGCTAGGTCTACATAGCATTTACACTGATATAGGGGGCTACGTCTACATAGCATTCATACTGATATAGGGGCTAGGTCTACAAAGCGTTTACACTGATATAGGGGTTAGGTCTACGTAGCATTCACACTGCTATAGGGGCAAGGTCTACATAGCGTTTAAACTGATATAGGGGTTAGGTCTACGTAGCATTCACACTGATATAGGGGCTAGATCTACATAGTGTTTACTCTGATATAGGGGTTAGGTCTACATAGCATTCACACTGATATAGGAGGCTAGGTCTACATAGCATTCACACTGATATAGGAGGCTAGGTCTACAAAGCATTCACACTGATATAGGGGGCTAGGTCTACATAGCATTCACACTGATATAGGAGGCTAGGTCTACATAGCATTCACACTGATATAGGGGCTAGGTCTACATAGCATTCACACTGATATAGGGGGCTAGGTCTACATAGCATTCACACTGATATAGGGGCTAGGTCTACATAGCATTCACACTGATATAGGGGGCTAGGTCTACATAGCATTCACACTGATATAGGAGGCTAGGTCTACATAGCATTCACACTGATATAGGGGCTAGGTCTACATAGCATTCACACTGATATAGGGGGCTAGGTCTACATAGCATTCACACTGATATAGGAGGCTAGGTCTACATAGCATTCACACTGATATAGGGGCTAGGTCTACATAGCATTCACACTGATATAGGGGGCTGTGTCTTCATAGCATTCACACTGATATAGGGGCTAGGTCTACATAGCATTCACACTGATATAGGGGGCTAGGTCTACATAGCATTCACACTGATATAGGGGGCTAGGTCTACATAGCATTCACACTGATATAGGGGGCTAGGTCTACATAGCATCCACACTGATATAGGGGCTAGGTCTACAAAGCATTCACACTGATATAGGGGGCTAGGTCTACATAGCATTAACACTGATATAGGGGCTAGGTCTACATAGCATTCACACTGATATAGGGGCTAGGTCTACATAGCATTCACACTGATATAGGGGCTAGGTCTACATAGCATTCACACTGATATAGAGCTAGGTCTACATAGCATTCACACCGATATAGGAGGCTAGGTCTACATAGCATTCACACTGATATAGGGGGCTAGGTCTACATAGCATTTACACTGATATAGGGGGCTACGTCTACATAGCATTCATACTGATATAGGGGCTAGGTCTACAAAGCGTTTACACTGATATAGGGGTTAGGTCTACGTTGCATTCACACTGCTATAGGGGCAAGGTCTACATAGCGTTTACACTGATATAGGGGTTAGGTCTACGTAGCATTCACACTGATATAGGGGCTAGATCTACATAGTGTTTACTCTGATATAGGGGTTAGGTCTACATAGCATTCACACTGATATAGGGGCTAGGTCTACATAGCATTCACACTGATATAGGGGGCTAGGTCTACATAGCATTCACACTGATATAGGAGGCTAGGTCTACATAGCATTCACACTGATATAGGGGCTAGGTCTACATAGCATTCACACTGATATAGGGGGCTAGGTCTACATAGCATTCACACTGATATAGGAGGCTAGGTCTACATAGCATTCACACTGATATAGGGGCTAGGTCTACATAGCATTCACACTGATATAGGGGGCTAGGTCTACATAGCATTCACACTGATATAGGAGGCTAGGTCTACATAGCATTCACACTGATATAGGGGCTAGGTCTACATAGCATTCACACTGATATAGGGGGCTGTGTCTTCATAGCATTCACACTGATATAGGGGCTAGGTCTACATAGCATTCACACTGATATAGGGGGCTAGGTCTACATAGCATTCACACTGATATAGGGGGCTAGGTCTACATAGCATTCACACTGATATAGGGGGCTAGGTCTACATAGCATCCACACTGATATAGGGGCTAGGTCTACAAAGCATTCACACTGATATAGGGGGCTAGGTCTACATAGCATTAACACTGATATAGGGGCTAGGTCTACATAGCATTCACACTGATATAGGGGCTAGGTCTACATAGCATTCACACTGATATAGGGGCTAGGTCTACATAGCATTCACACTGATATAGAGCTAGGTCTACATAGCATTCACACCGATATAGGAGGCTAGGTCTACATAGCATTCACACTGATATAGGGGGCTAGGTCTACATAGCATTTACACTGATATAGGGGGCTACGTCTACATAGCATTCATACTGATATAGGGGCTAGGTCTACAAAGCGTTTACACTGATATAGGGGTTAGGTCTACGTAGCATTCACACTGCTATAGGGGCAAGGTCTACATAGCGTTTACACTGATATAGGGGTTAGGTCTACGTAGCATTCACACTGATATAGGGGCTAGATCTACATAGTGTTTACTCTGATATAGGGGTTAGGTCTACATAGCATTCACACTGATATAGGAGGCTAGGTCTACATAGCATTCACACTGATATAGGAGGCTAGGTCTACAAAGCATTCACACTGATATAGGGGGCTAGGTCTACATAGCATTCACACTGATATAGGAGGCTAGGTCTACATAGCATTCACACTGATATAGGGGCTAGGTCTACATAGCATTCACACTGATATAGGGGGCTAGGTCTACATAGCATTCACACTGATATAGGGGCTAGGTCTACATAGCATTCACACTGATATAGGGGGCTAGGTCTACATAGCATTCACACTGATATAGGAGGCTAGGTCTACATAGCATTCACACTGATATAGGGGCTAGGTCTACATAGCATTCACACTGATATAGGGGGCTAGGTCTACATAGCATTCACACTGATATAGGAGGCTAGGTCTACATAGCATTCACACTGATATAGGGGCTAGGTCTACATAGCATTCACACTGATATAGGGGGCTGTGTCTTCATAGCATTCACACTGATATAGGGGCTAGGTCTACATAGCATTCACACTGATATAGGGGGCTAGGTCTACATAGCATTCACACTGATATAGGGGGCTAGGTCTACATAGCATTCACACTGATATAGGGGGCTAGGTCTACATAGCATCCACACTGATATAGGGGCTAGGTCTACAAAGCATTCACACTGATATAGGGGGCTAGGTCTACATAGCATTAACACTGATATAGGGGCTAGGTCTACATAGCATTCACACTGATATAGGGGCTAGGTCTACATAGCATTCACACTGATATAGGGGCTAGGTCTACAAAGCATTCACACTGATATAGGGGGCTACGTCTACATAGCATTCATACTTATATAGGGGCTAGGTCTACATAGCATTCATACTGATATAGGGGCTAGGTCTACATAGCATTCACACTGATATAGGGGCTAGGTCTACAAAGCATTCACACTGATATAAGGGCTAGGTCTACATAGCATTCATACTGATATAGGGGGCTACGTCTACATAGCATTCATACTTATATAGGGGCTAGGTCTACAAAGCGTTTACACTGATATAGGGGGCTAGGTCTACATAGCATTCATACTGATATAGGGGCTAGGTCTACTGCAAATTCCATTATGGCTGAGCATGGACATTCCGAACATGGTCAATAAGCGAGATTCCATTCATGATTGACACGACCTGAGAAGAGAGCGAATAGTTCTTAATGAAACAAAACAAAACAACATCGCTTTAATTAGGCTCTGACTAAGTACACTTACAGGGACCATTATTGCTCCACGTGGGCATATAATAACAAACTGGGAATGTCAGCTCACTGTTTTGCACCTCTCGGGCATGAACTTTTAATAAAGCTAAATGGGGGTGGGGGGGACTTAGTTTGTTATGTTTCTAAATAGGAAGTATACAGGCAACAAAAGCACATCTCCTGTGTTCCACAACTGAAAAGTCTGCGTTTCCTCTGTCAAAATTCATGCCATAATCAACTACTTTACCTCCTAAACCAGCTTTTGGGTGGTTTTAAATATCCTTACCTGAGCTGCCTGAAATTAGCACGTTGGATCACGTTTTTAAGGAAACACCTAAGATATTTCCAACCCTCCCATCAAGTGACCTGATGTACAGAACAACACTGGTAAATTACCAATCCTTGCGCAAAAGTTTGAAAATAGCACAACGCTGGCTTTAACAGGTCAACATTGACAACGAATGTGCGTTTGACACTTGCGCTGCCGTAACGCCAGCCGAAAATAAGAGTTTGATGCGTTCTTATATTTTAGTAATCCACAGGGCAGAGACCTGTCAGTTAATTCACAGGGCAGATCTGCCAGTTAATCCACAGAGCAGACCTGTCAGTTAATCCACAGAGCAGAGACCTGTCAGTAATCCACAGAGCAGAGACCTGTCAGTAATCCACAGGGCAGAGACCTGTCAGTTAATCCACAGGGCAGATCTGCCAGTTAATCCACAGAGCAGACCTGTCAGTTAATCCACAGAGCAGAGACCTGTCAGTAATCCACAGGGCAGAGACCTGTCAGTTAATCCACAGAGCAGAGACCTGTCTGTTAATCCACAGAGCAGAGACCTGTCAGTAATCCACAGAGCAGAGACCTGTCAGTAATCCACAGGGCAAAGACCTGTCAGTTAATCCACAGGGCAGAGACCTGTCTGTTAATCCACAGGGCAGACCTGTCAGTAATCCACAGGGCAGACCTGTCAGTAATCCACAGAACAGAGACCTGTCAGCAATCCACAGAGCAGAGACCTGTCAGTTAATCCACAGAGCAGAGACCTGTCAGTAATCCACAGAGCAGACCTAATGTCATTCATTACTCTCATTCATTACCCTCAATGGGCTAGTCTGTGAGGAGAACACACACATTATAATTATAGACACACACACACACACACACACACACACACACACACACACACACACACACACACACACACACACACACACACAGTAGATCTCCCCCAATGTGGTCTTCCCTCTTCATGATCCACTTACCCACACCAGGTGAGGAGATTCCTGAGCTGGATCTGTTGAGTCCTGGGGCTGTGCCGGTTAAGTGTCTGATACCCAGAGAAGATAGTTCCTCTTCCAGTCTGAGTCGACTCCCCAGAGAAGACAGTTCCTCTTCCAGTCTGAGTCGACTCCCCAGAGAAGACGGTTCCTCTTCCAGTCTGAGTCGACTCCCCAGAGAAGACGGTTCCTCTTCCAGTCTGAGTCGACTCCCCAGAGAAGACAGTTCCTCTTCCAGTCTGAGTCGACTCCCCAGAGAAGACGGTTCCTCTTCCAGTCTGAGTCGACTCCCCAGAGAAGACAGTTCCTATTCCAGTCTGAGTCGACTCCCCAGAGAAGACGGTTCCTCTTCCAGTCTGAGTCGACTCCCCAGAGAAGACAGTTCCTCTTCCATTGTGATCAGGATTTCAGAGGAGGAGAGACAGAAGTACGAGGAGGAAATACGTAAACTCTACAAACAGCTGGATGACAAGGTCAGGGTTCAGACACACAATGAAACTTGCCAGTGAAGTTTGTGTTTGATGTTACATAAATAGAGTGTGTTTGTCTCTGATGGAGATTTATGATGAACAATTTTACCCATAAGGCTCTGTACAACATACCTGTTTTTTTGTTGTGTGTGTGTGTGTGTGTGGTGTCTACACAGGACGATGAGATCAACCAGCAGAGTCAGCTGGTAGAGAAGCTGAAGGAACAGATGCTGGATCAGGAAGAGGTAGCAGACAGTATCTATTTCCTCATCTCTCTTCCTCTATCTCTCCACAGTATCTTCCTCTATCTTCCTAGATCCCTCCAGAGGAAGAGGTACATTGTCTTTATTTCCTCTTTTACCCTATCTATATTACTCTATCTCTATATCTCCCTCTCTCTATATATCTTTCTCTCACTCTCTCTATCTTCCTTCCTTCCTCCCTCTCTCTCTCTATCTCCCTCTGTATATATACAGTATATATTATATATATATTTTTCTCTCTCTCTATCACCCTCCCTCTCTCCTTCCTTCCTTCCTTCCTTCCTTCCTTCCTTCCTTCCTTCCTTCCTTCCTTCCTTCCTTCCTTCCTTCCTTCCTTCCTTCCTTCCTTCCTTCCTTCCTTCCTTCCCCCTCTCTCTCTCTCTCTCTCTCTCTCTCTCTCTCTCAATTCAATTTAAGGGGCTTTATTGGCATGGGAAACATATGTTAACATTACCAAAGCAAGTGATGTAGATAATATACAAAAGTGAAATAAACAATAAAAATTAAGAGTAAACATTACACTCACAAAAGTTCCAAATGAATAAAGACATTTCAAATGTCATATTATATATATATATACAGTGTTGTAACGATGTACAAATGATTAAAGTACAACAGGGAAAATAAATAAGCATAAATATGGGTTGTATTTACAATGGTGTTTGTTCTTCAGTGGTTGCCCTTTTCTTGTGGCAACAGGTCACAAATGTTGCTGCTGTGATGGCACACTGTGGAATTTCACCCAGTAGATATGGGAGTTTATCAAAATCGGGATTGTTTTCAAATCTTTGCGTGTCTGTCTAATCTGAGGGAAATATGTCTCTCTAATATGGTCATACATTGGGCAGGAGGTTAGAAAGTGCAGCTCAGTTTCCACCTCATTTTGTGGGCAGTGTGCACATAGCCTGTCTTCTCTTGAGAGCCATGTCTGCCTTACGGCGGCCTTTCTCAATAGCAAGGCTATGCTCACTGAGTCTGTACATAGTCAAAGCTTTCCTTAATGTTTGGTCAGTCACAGTGGTCAGTTATTCTGCCGCTGTGTACTCTCTGTTTAGGGCCAAATAGCATTCTAGTTTGCTCTGTTATTTTATATTTCTTTCCAATGTGTCAAGTAATTATCTTTTTGTTTTCTCATGATTTAGTTGGGTCTAATTGTGCTGTTGTCCTGGGGCTCTGTGGGGTGTGTTTGTGTTTGTGAACAGAGCCCAAGGAAGAGCTTGCTTAGGGGACTCTTCTCCAAGTTCATCTCTCTGTAGGCGATGGCTTTGTTATGGAAGATTTGGGAATCGCTTCCTTTTAGGTGGTTATAGAATTTAACGTCTCTTTTCTGGATTTTGTTCATTAGCGGGGATCGGCCTAATTCTGCTCTGCATGCATTATTTGGTGTTCTACGTTGTACACGGAGGATATTTTTGCATAATTCTGCTTGCAGTCTCTCAATTTGGTGATTGTCCCATTTGGTGATTTCTTGGTTGGTGAGCGGACCCCATACCTCACAACCATAAAGGGCAATGGCTTCTATAACTGATTCAAGTATTTTTAGCCAGATTCTAATTGGTATGTTGAATTTTATGTTCCTTTTGATGGCATGGAATGCCCTTCTTGCCTTGTCTCTCAGATCGTTCACAGCTTTGTGGAAGTTACCTGTGGCGCTGATGTTTAGGCCAAGGTATGTATAGTTTTTTGTGTGCTCTAGAGCAACACTGTCTAGATGAAATTTGTATTCGTGGTCCTGGCAACTGGACCTTTTGTGGTCTGGCAGAATAGGTGCAGAAGATCTAGGTGCTGCTGTAGGCCCTCCTTGGTTGGTGACAGACCATCCATGGTCTGTCTCTATCAATTCAATTCAAGGGCTTTATTGGCATGGGAAACATGTGTTAACATTGCCAAAGCAAGTGAGGTAGATAATATAGCAAGTGAGGTAGCAAGTGAGGTAGATAATATATAAAGTGAATATATAAAGTGAAATAAACAAAAAAAATTAACAGTAAACATTACACATACAGAAGTTTCAAAACAATAAAGACATTACAAATGTCATATTATATATATATACAGTGTTTTAACAATGTACAAATGGTTAAAGGACACAAGATAAAATAAATAAGCATAAATATGGGTTGTATTTACAATGGTGTTTGTTCTTCAATGGTTGCCCTTTTCTCGTGGCAACAGGTCACAAATCTTGCTGCTGTGATGGCACACTGTGGAATTTCACCCAGTAGATATGGGAGTTTATCAAAATTGGATTTGTTTTCGAATTCTTTGTGGATCTGTGTAATCTGAGGGAAATATGTCTCTCTAATATGGTCATACATTGGGCAGGAGGTTAGGAAGTGCAGCTCAGTTTCCACCTCATTTTGTGGGCAGTGAGCACATAGCCTGTCTTCTCTTGAGAGCCATGTCTGCCTTACGGCGGCCTTTCTCAATAGCAAGGCTATGCTCACTGAGTCTGTACATAGTCAAAGCTTTCCTTAATTTTGGGTCAGTATCAGTGGTCAGGTATTCTGCCGCTGTGTACTCTTTGTATAGGGCCAAATAGCATTGTAGTTTGCTCTGTTTTTTTGTTAATTCTTTCCAATGTGTCAAGTAATTATCTTTTTCGCTTCCTTTTAGGTGGTTATAGAATTTAACGGCTCTTTTCTGGATTTTGATAATTAGTGGGGATCGGCCTAATTCTGCTCTGCATGCGTTATTTGGTATTTTACGTTGTACACGGAGGATATTTTTGCAGAATTCTGCATGCAGAGTCTCAATTTGGTGTTTGTCCCATTTTGTGAAGTCTTGGTTGGTGAGCGGAACCCAGACCTCACAACCATAAAGGGCAATGGGCTCTGTGACTGATTCAAGTATTTTTAGCCAAATCCTAATTGGTATGTTGAAATTCATGTTCCTTTTGATGGCATAGAATGCCCTTCTTGCCTTGTCTCTCAGATCGTTCACAGCTTTGTGGAAGTTACCTGTGGCGCTGATGTTTAGGCCAAGGTATGTATAGTTTTTTGTGTGCTCTAGGGCAACACTGTCTAGATGAAATTTGTATTCGTGGTCCTGGCAACTGGACCTTTTTTGGAACACCATTATTTTGGTCTTACTGAGATTTACTGTCAGGGCCCAGGTCTGACAGAATCTGTGCATAAGATCTAGGTGCTGCTGTAGGCCCTCATTGGTTGGTGACAGAATCTGTGCATCTGAGTTGTGACCCTTTTTTGTTGGTTATGTTGTCATAGTTCTGCCTAGTTCCTCTTGGCGTGGGTCCTCTGTGTGTAGGTCCAGGGGGGGGGGGGGGGGGGGGTCCTGCAGGTCTGGGAGGGTGTCTTGCTGGTCTGGGTGGGGTGTCTAGTGATCTGTTGCTCCTGTGTGAAGTGTTGGGGATACGTTTGAGAGCGATGTCCTTTAGAGTCCGAGGAAAGGTGGGCACTGCTGCCTTGTAGAGGTGGACCTGGTCATAGAGGCTGTTCAAGTCCAGGGTGGAGTGGTGGGCCAGGAAAACATTTGGTTTTGAGGCACAGTCACGGTAAATACTTGCGTTTACCCGCTGTATTGTGGCAGGGTGGAAGTCTTTTCGTGGTAGCAGGGTGGAGATAACCACTTGTGCGTTGGGGAAAGTAGAAGAAGCCTTTTCAATCACTCCCTTCAGTGCTGTGGCCACCCTTTCCTGCTGTGCTCTCAGGTCGTAGTACAATCTGCGTCTTGTGTTTGTCCTCAGTGGGTGTGAGGGGGTTGTCAGAAGGGCTATCAGGGTGGCTGACAGGGGGGTGCTCAGAGGGGGTGTGAGCCGCTGGGCTTGTGGTTCTTCATTTGTCTTTCTCTCTCTCCCTCTATATTTATTTCTCTCTCTACCTCCCTCCCTCCCTCTCTCTCCCTCCCTCCCTCTCTCTATCTATCTTCCTCCCTCTCTCTATCTCCCTCTCTCCCTCCCTCTCTCTATCTATCTCTCTCCCTCCCTCCCTCTCTCTATCTTCCTCCCTCTATCTCCCTTTCTCCCTCTCTCCCTCCCTTCCTCTCTCTATCTATCTCCCTCCCCCCTCTCTATCTATCTCCCTCTATCTATCTTCCCTCCCTCCCTCCCTCCCTCCCTCCCTCCCTCTCTCTTTCTCCCTCTCCCCCTCTCTCCCTCTCTCTATCTATCTTCCTCTCTCTCCCTCCCTCCCTCCCTCCCTCCCTCCCTCCCTCCCTACACTCCCTCCCACACCTCCCTCCCTACCTCCCTACCTCCCTCTCTCTATCTCCCTCTCTCCCTCTCTCTAAATTGTCAGTTTTATGACAGTTGTAAATACCTGCAGGAACTCTCTCTGTTCCACTGCAGAAATGGAAGTTAAAAATCCCTTTGTCACAACAGAGAGAGATTTTGTATTGCTGTGACATCCAAGATTGGATAATAAAACAATATTTCTGTTATCCAAACATTTGATTGGTCCGTGGGTATTTAAAGAACACTCCTGTGGAATTCATTACGATTTGGTGATGTCATTAAAGACCGTAGAACAACATAACTGTATCTCTGAAAGTGTACGTTTCCCAATTGTCAGGTTTACTTCTAAATGTTGTGGAATTTATAGGATTAAATATGAAACTATTTGTGAGAAGATGAAATGTGATATTAGCCTTGTAAGTGAGTAAATAAAAATCATATGAAAGTTCTTCCCAGTCAGTGACCACGCCCACGTGAGCACAGATATTATGTAGACGTACCCCTCGTGAAGAATGGACATATCAGACCAAGCAGGCAGACGGTGTTGAACCGGACGTCATGAATGATTAGATTCTACCGAACCAGAAAAAACATGGAGCGTGGCTGCACGTTGAAATGGTAGGAATTTAAATCTCTAGAGACCAGTACATTGCCCGGATTCTACGGGCGTGTAAATTGGTTCTAGCTCTACATTAGACCAGCGTAACCAACAGCGTTAGATCTGAAAGGTACGAAATGGTTAGAAACTCTGAAACTCTCTCTCTCGAAGAAGAAGAAGAAGAAGACTAAACAGGAATATTCAGCTGTTTAAGTACTCTAGTCTTGTAAACTCTACAGAGAACCACTGGGTGGTACTCTGAAAGATCCATTCTAACGAACACTTCCTCTGGAAGAAACGGTTTAACAGACACCTCCGAGACAGAGAAGGTACAGCTACAAAGAACAAAGTGACCTCTGGTGGACGACCAGAGATTTACACAACCAGAGACTTTCTGTCGATTTACTCCCCGTAGATGGATCAAGTGTTTTCAACAGAGAGACAGCAAAGACATACACACGTAAATGTGTACATTGCAATTCTTTCGAATGAGCAGCCGTTCATGTGCTAAGTATTCACATTTCCATGAGCATATTTATCAGCTGTACGATAGTGGAATTCCTTTGTCTATCTGTTGAGTCCGCCATTTTGTGTAACAAGCCAGTCATATTGGTTTAGTCCACTAGGGACTTTTCATTGCATATTAATCAATGTGTAAGCTATCCTGTTTGTGTGTTTATGTAATTCTGTGTGATTATTTAGTTAGTAAATAAATAATTAAGCCAATTTGTATATCGCTGATTCATAATTTATGCGGGGGTTCATGCAGATATCCAATGATTTTTTGCGACATTCAGAATGAGACTGATAAGGTAAATAAGAATTCATGAATTGACTGTGACTGATGCAAGAGATCTTTTTATATCTTTAGAGTTTAGTCGGGAGATAGTAACTCGTTAAATAACTTTGTGGTGCCCCAGATTACTACTTAATTAATTGTTATATGATTCATTTAATTGCGTAATAATTGAACGTGGTATGTCATTATTTTATAAAATAACAAACACATTAATGATATTCACCACACAACACTCTCCCAGGTTGTAATGAATACTCAGGGAGAAAAAGGTGTAGATTCAAACGCAGTGTGGGGCAGATGTTTATTCAGCCTTCGCAGAAGGCAGGAATCGTGGTCACAGGCAGGCAACGGTCAAACACAGGTAGGCAGTCAAAAACAAACAATACCTCAAAACCATACAAACAGAAAGATCTGAACTAAATACGGAGCTGATGAGACCAGGTGAAATCGATGAACAAAAATGAAAGACAGGACTACGATCGAGAACACAAAGAAAAAGAACACAAGAAAAGCAGAACAGAAGCGTACACAGCTCCTTGCCTCGTCCCCTGGGGACAGTGAGAAGGTGTCTGGGGGAGCTGGGTTTTGTCTGACGGGGCTGTCTGTTTCTCTGTTTCTCTCCCTGCTCCTTGCCTCGTCCCCTGGGGACAGTGAGAAGGTGTCTGGGGAGCTGGGTTTTGTCTGACGGGGCTGTCTGTTTCTCTGTTTCTCTCCCAGCTCCTTGCCTCGTCCCGTGGGGACAGTGAGAAGGTGTCTGTGGACCTTGGCAGGCTGCAGATGGAGAGTGAGGTTGCCAAGGCGGAGGTCAGGGAGGTTCTGCAGGCCTTGGAGGAGCTGGCTGTTAACTACGATCAGAAGAGCCAGGAGGTGGAGGACAAGAGTCTGCAGAACAAACTACTGGCTGAGGAACTGGCCAAGAAAATGGTAGGCTATACCTCTATACCTTTATTCCCTGTGAAAATAATTCAAATTAAAATCCATCCATCCATCTGTTCGACCATCCATCCATCGATATCCATCCATCAATATCCATCCATCCATCTGTTCATCCATCCATCTGTCCATCCATCCATCCATTTGTTCATCCATCCATCCATCAATCCATCCATCCATCCATCCATCCATCCATCCATCCATCCATCCACCCACCCACCCATCCATCCATCCATCCATCCATCCATCCATCCATCCATCCATCCATCCATCCATCCATCCATCCATCAATCAATGCTCCCTCTGTGCTCCCTCTCTGCTCCCTCTCTGCTCCCTCTGTGCTCCCTCTGTGCTCCCTCTGTGCTCCCTCTCTGCTCCCTCTGTGCTCCCTCTGTGCTCCCTCTGTGCTCCCTCTGTGCTCCCTCCCTCCCCTCCTTTACTCCTTTGGTGGGTGTGTATGTGGGGGTTTGGGAGAAATGAAAAATACTAATTTCTTCTTCTTCTTCTTCTTCTTCTTTTCCCCCAGGCCCACCTGATGCGTATCGAGGCGGACTTGTGTCGTCTACAGGAAGTGAGTGTTCATCAGAGGAAACGCATTGCTGAGGTTCTCAACGGCCTGATGCGGGACCTTTCTGAGTTCAGCGCTATCGTGGGCAACAAGGATATCAAACTGGTCCGTACCATACTTTACTTTAGCTGTAAACATATGACTTCTGACTTCAATTAACTGTTACTACTTGACCGTTGATTCTTGAAACTTAATACTTAAATTTAGCTGTCAACATATGGCTTCTGACATCAATTAACCGTTACTACTTGACCGTTGATTCTTGAAACTTAATACTTAAATTTAGCTGTAAACATATGACTTCTGACTTCAATTAACTGTTACTACTTGACCGTTGATTCTTGAAACTTAATACTTTACTTTTACTTTAACAACAAGAACATCAAGCTGGTACGTCTGCTGTCACCAAGGTTACGGCATGTACGCCCATATTCAAAAAGAGTAGGACTGCTGATCTATGACGCTGATCTAGGAGAGAGCTGTATTCTGGGAAACCCTATCCTAGAAGACTGGAGGTGGAGGCTAGTTCCCCTGTCCATGTGTCTATTTCATTATGATCTGAAAGTCTAAACAGATGTCCTGAGACTCTTACGTCAACATATGACTTCATCTTTTTCTAGTTAGAAAAACATTACTTTGAAGTTTTGTTTTCTAAGGCCGTCAGCGAAAGAACATCAAACCAGATGTCAGAGAGAGAGAGAGAGCAGAGTTCTCTGTCAACAACAACACTGTTATCCTATTTAGATTGTTATTGATGTGCTTGCTCTCTCCGTCGCGCTTCGTTTCGGCGATGTCGTCTGCTAAATTACTGTCAACATTATAGACGTGTTTTTATAAATGTTTGACCTATCCCTCCTCCTTTTATCTCACTCTCTCTGCCTCTCTCTGCCTCTCTCTCTCTCTGCCTCTCTGCCTCTCTCTCTCTCTCTCTCTGCCTCTCTCTCTGCCTCTCTCTGCCTCTCTCTCTGCCTCTCTCTGCCTCTCTCTCTGCCTCTCTCTGCCTCTCTCTCTGCCCCTCTCTGCCTCTCTCTGCCTCTCTCTGCCTCTCTCTGCCTCTCTCTCTGCCTCTCTCTGCCTCTCTCTCTCTCTCTGCCTCTCTCTGCCTCTCTCTGCCTCTCTCTCAATTCAATTTCAATTCAATGTCAATTCATGGGGCTTTATTGGCATGGGAATCATATGTTAACATTGCCAAAGCAAGTGAAGTAGATAATATACAAATGTTAAATAAACGATTAAAATTAACAGTAAACATTACACTCACAAATGTTCCAAAAGAATAAAGACATTTCAAATGTCATATTATTTCTGTATACAGTGTTTTAACTATGTGCAAATAGTTAAAGTGCAAAGGGGAAATTAAATAAGCATAAATATGGGTTGTATTTATAATGGTGTTTGTTCTTCACTGGTTGCCCTTTTCTTTTGGCAACAGGTCACACATCTTGCTGCTGTGATTATTATCAAAATCGGGATTGTTTTAAAATCTTTGTGGATCTGTGTAATCTGAGGGAAATATGTGTCTCTAATATGGTCAAACATTGGGCAGGAGGTTAAGAAGTGCAGCTCAGTTTCCACCTCATTTTGTTGGCATGTGTACACATAGCCTGTCTTTTCTTGAGAGCCAGGTCTGCCTATGGCGACCTTTCTCAATAGCAATGCTATGCTCACTGCGTCTGTACATAGTCAAAGCTTTTCTTCATGTTTGGTTCAGTCACAGTGGTCAGATATAACAAGGACCAGCTTGCTTAGGGGACTCTTCTCCAAGTCTGTAGGTGATGGCTTTGTTATGGAAGGTTTGAGAATCGCTTCCTTTTAGGTGGTTGTAGAATTTAATGTCTCTTTTCTGGATTTTGATCAGTAGTGGGGATCGGCCTAATTCTGTTTTACGTTGTACACTGGGGATATTTGTCCAGAATTCTGCATGCAGAGTCTCAATTTGGTGTTTGTCCCATTTTGTGAATTCTTGGTTGGTGAGCAGACCCCAGACCTCACAACCATAAAGGGCAATGTATTCTATAACTGATTCAAATATTTTTAGTCAGATCCTAATTGGTATGTCAAATTTGATGTTCCTTTTGATGGCGTAGAAGGCCGTTCACAGCTTTGTGGAAGTTACTTGTGGAGTTTAGGCTAAGGTATGTTTAGTTTTTTGTGTGCTCTAGGGCAACGGTGTCTAGATGGAATTTGTATTTGTGGTCCTGGCAACTGGACCTTTTTGTGTGTTTATTGCCAGTTTTAACCACACACTTGATGTTTGTGTACATGGATTTTATAATGTCGTATGTTTTCCCCTCCACACCACTTTCCATCAATTTGTATAGCAGACCCTCATGCCACATTGAGTCAAAAGAAGACTTTTCCTTTGTTTTGGTTTGTTTGTCAATTAGGGTGTGTAGGGTGAATACGTGGTCTGTTTGTCAATTAGGGTGTGTAGGGTGAATACGTGGTTTGTCGTACTGTAAAATGTTGACATTTGCTCAGTACATTGTTTTCACTGGGGAAATGTACGAGTCTGCTGTTAATGATAATGCAGAGGATTTTCCCAAGGTTGCTGTTGACGCATATTCCACAGATGTTATTGGGGTCAAATTTGTCTCCACTTTTGTGGATTGGGGTGATATTGGGGAAGATGCCAGAGCTAAGGAAAATAGTTTAAGAATAGCCCATTGGAATTTGTGGTCTGCATATTTTATAATTTCATTGAGGATACCATCAATACCTCAGGCCTTTTTTGGTTGGAGGGTGATGACAGAAGTGAGTGCTACAGTCTACTTATTGTGTTCCGGAACAATGGTGGCCATCTTAAAGCATGTGGGGACAGCAGACTGGGATATGGAGCGATTGGTCTGGTCTGTGCATGCTCTGAGGACGTGGCTAGGGATGCCGTCTGGGCCAGCAGCCTTGCGAGGGTTAACACGTTTAAATGTTTTACTCACATCGGCCACGGAGAAGGAGGGGGGTGTGCGATGGTGACACTGTATTATCCTCAAAGCGGACAAAGAAGGTGTTTAGTTTGTCTGGAAGCGTGTCCGTAACGTGGCTGGTTTTCTTTTTGTAGTCCGTGATTTCCAGTAGACCCTTCCACGTAAGTCTCGTGTCTGAGCCGTTGAATTGCGACTCCACTTTGTCCCTGTACCAGCATTTCACTTGTTTGATTGTCTTGCAGAGAGAATAACTACACTGTTTATATTCAGATGTATTCCCAGACCTCTTTTCATGGTTAAATGCGGTGGTTCGCACTTTCAGTTTTGCGTGAATGTTCCCATTTCTGGTTAGGGTAGGTTTTAATAGTCACAGTGGGTACAAGATCTCCAATGCTCTTCTTTATAAAACTCACTCACCGAGTCAGCGGATAGATCAATGTTGTTTTCTGAGGCTGACCGGAATATCCCAGTCCACGTGAGCAAAACAACTTTGAAGCGTGGATTCCAATTGGTCAGACCAGCGTTGAATGGTTCTAGTCACTTGTACATCCTGTTTGAGTTTCTGCCTATAAGACAGTAGGATCAAGATGGGGTCGTGGTCGGATTTGCCAGGAGGGAGGGATTTGTTAGAGTAGCAGTGATCGAGTGTATTACCCCGGCGAGTATGCTGATAAAATGTAGGTAGCCTTGGTCTCAAATTTGCTTTGTTAGAATCCCCAGCTACAATAAATGCAGCCTCGGGATATATGGTTTCCAGTTTACATAGAGTCCAGTGAAGTTCCTTGAGGGCGGTCGTGATGTCTGCTTGAGGGGGATTGTACACAGCTGTGACGATAACTGACGAGAATTCTATTCGGGGGTAATATGGCCGGAATTTGATTGTAAGGAATTCTAGGTCGGGAGTGCAGAAGGACTTGAGTTTCTGTATATTGTTATGATTACACCATGAGTCGTTAACTTTTTGGTGACAGGGGGCAGTATTTTCACGTCCGGATGAAATGCATGCTCAAATTCAACTGCCTGCTACTCATCCCCAGAAGATAAGATATGCATATTGTTAGTATATTTGGATGGGAAACACTCTGAAGTTTCTAAAACTGTTTGAATCATGTTTGTGAGTATAACAGAACTTGTGTAGCAGGCAATACCCAGAGGACAAACCATTCAGACTTTTTAAAATTTGAGGTCACTGTCTATTCAATGAGGTTTCATTGGGAAACTAGATTTTTAAGGGACTTGTCTACAGTTCCTACCGCTTCCACTGGATGTCACCAGTCTTTAGAAATTGGTTGAGGTCATTCCTTTGTGTAATGAAGAAGTACGGCCATCTTGAATGAGTGTCATGTCATGTGTACCTTTTGAGAGAGGCGCATGACTCGAAAAGTAGCGTCAGTTTGTTGTCTTCCTGTATTGAACACAGATAGTCCCGTCTTCAATTTGATCGATTATTAACATTTAAAAATACCTAAAGTTGTATTACAAAAGTAGTTTAAAATGTTTTGGCAAAGTTTACAGGTAACTTTTGAGATATTTTGTAGTGACATTGCGCAAATTGGAAGCTGTGTTTTTCTGGATCAAACGCGCCAAATAAATGGACTTGGATATATATTGACGGAATTTAATCGAACAAAAGGACCATTTGTGATGTTTATGGGACATATTGGAGTGCCAACAAAAAGAAGCTCGTCAAAGGTAAGGCATGATTTATGTTTTATTTCTGCGTTTTGTGTCGCGCCTGAAGGGTTGAAATATGCTACTCTCTCTTTTACTGTCATCAGATAATAGCATCTTATGCTTTTGCTGAAATCTGACATGTTGGCTGGATTCACAACGAGTGTAGCTTTAATTTGGTATCTTACATGTGATTTCATGAAAGTTAGATTTTATAGCATTTTATTTGAATTTGGCGCTCTGCATTTTCCCTGGCTATTGGCCAAGTGGGACTCAAGCATCCCCGCCTATCCCAGAGAGGTTTTAAATTGAAATCTAATCTAATTGAGAGAGAGAGAGAGAGAGAGAGAGAGAGAGAGAGAGAGAGGGAGATAGAGATGCTCTCTCTCTCGTTCTCTCCAGCTGTCTTTCTCTTTCTTTTCTCTGTCCCCACTCTCTGTCTCTCAAATTCAAAAGGTCATTATTGGCATGGAGAGTGTAGCCATATATGATTGCCAATGCAAACATACTGGAACATATTGAATCAATGAAAATTGTAAGCTTTCCCTCTCCTCCCCTCCTAGCCGATGGAGATAACGGGGGCGATCGAGGAGGAGTTTACAGTAGCTCGTCTCTACATCAGTAAAATCAAGTCAGAGGTCAAGTCCATGGTGAAACGCTGTCGTCAGCTAGAGAACCTTCAGATGGAGTTTCATAGGAAGATGGAGGAGACTGGAAGAGAGCTGTCCTCTTGCCAACTACTCATCTCACAGGTGACCCAATATGATTACCAATTGTACATTTTACTATGCACAAGGGGTAGGGCAAGTAGGGCAAGTAGGGCAGGTAGAGAGAGAGAGAGAGAGAGAGAGAGAGAGAGAGAGAGAGAGAGAGAGAGAGAGAGAGAGAGAGAGAGACCAGAGAGAGAGAGCAGAGCAGAGGTCAGGATCAGATGAGCTTCTGCATTTTTCAGCATTTTCTTAAAAAAAGATAGACTAGGAGTTAGATAAACTTGGATTTTTTGTCAGGAACACATACTGGATTCTACCCTCTACAACATAACCCCTAATTCAAATCAAAACTTAAAACCTACAACCTGATTTTTGACGGATTTACGGAATCACCTGGAAGGTTCACAACTACCAAGATGTATTACTATATACAGCCAATTCTCTGGAAAACAACAGAAACCTGAAAACACCATCCAACCTGGAACTGAGTGAGTAATGTTTAGTCTGAAACTATATTTTATTTCCAAAAGCCAAAAAGAAAAATACACAACATTACTTTATATGGACTGAATTCTAACATAATTCTGCCAAGCTTGATACAGCTTCAACTAGCACTGACGTGTCAAGTGAGAGTGGTCAAAGCCCATTAGCCCAACAATGGCAGGAGAGTCACACAGTCTACCTCAATCAAATGGAGAGGCCTTAGAATCTCCCTCCCACTGTTCAGAGGTAATTAAAATACAGTACCCTGTGCATGTAAAGAATGATAAGGCAAGAAAAGATTACAAAATGAAGCTCCTTATGGAAAATCAAGAGACACTTTTTGCTGACTATTACAAAAACGGGAACATCAGCAACCTTATCTTCCACACAAACCATCCCCTGGCATGGCACAGTGCTATATTAGCACACTACCCCTTTGTTAAGAGAGGGGGGTTTAACGAGGGGTGGAAACTCAGAATACTTGACAACGAGGACTCTGAGTCAGCTAATATAAACCTCTATAAGTCCGGAACAGTACTTGTACAGGGTAACCCCAAACAGTTTCAGCTGGACTTTCACCAAATTAAATAATCAGCCCAGCAGGAGAAGCTCTCCCTTGATAAAGATACCCCCACCCCGAGCGGGTCAGACCAGACCTCTTCATTATGTAACCCCACAGACGAGCAACCCCCAGCGGAGAGTCAACCTCCCAGCACAGATTACTACTCCCTCATTGAAATTAAGGATAAATTCACCCAGCTGGAGGTAAGGCAGGTGGAGATGGAACAGCAGGTGATTACACTTCAGTCAGCACAGACTCAGACAACAGTCCAGCACAACAACACCCCCTTAACCAGACCCGGAATGCTGGAGATGGAGAGAGACATATCTGCACTCTGGACAGTGGTGAGACAACTTCAACAGGAGAAAGAGCAGGATCGGGAGAAGGACAGAGCACTAGAGGAGAGGATCAGCCCCCCCACACCCACTAAGGACAAACATAAGACACAGATTGTACTACTTATGGACTCAAATGGGAAATATATAGAAGAAAAAAAACTTTTTCCCAAACACAGTGTGTCTAAACTCTGGTGTCCAAATACCCAGCGCGCCCTCGACCTTCTGTCTGAGGACCAACTAGGCTCACCCAGCCACATAATAATACACACAGGCACAAACGACCTGAGAGCACAGCAGGAAAGGGTGGCCACAGCACTGAAGGGAGTGATTGAAAAGGCTTCTTTTACCTTCCCCAATGCACAAGTGGTTATCTCCACCCTGCTACCACGAAAAGACTTCCACCCTGCCACAATACAGCGGGTAAACGCAAGTTTTTCCCGTGACTGTGCCTCAAAACCAAATGTTTTCCTGGCCCACCACTCCACCCTGGACTTGAACAGCCTCTATGACCAGGTCCACCTCTACAAGGCAGCAGTGCCCACCTTTGCCCAAACTCTAAAGGACATCGCTCTCAAACATATCCCCAACACTTCACACAGGAGCAACAGATCAATAGACACCCCACCCAGACCAGCGAGACACCCTCCCAGACCTACAGGACCCCCCCCCCTGGACCTACACATAGAGGACCCACGCCAAGAGGAATTACATCCAGACCACAGCACACCCAGACACATCCACACCCCCACCCCAACCAATCAACAACCCCCCACGTCAACCATGCCCACACCCCATTTAGGCCCCCTCAGATCAGACCTATGCCACTCCTGCCCACCCCATGCACCCCACTCCCGCAAATAGGGCCTCAACATGGAAGCCACACATACGCCCAGATAGTGAGCGGGCAAACAGTCCCAACCCCCACTCTCATACTCACCCAAGCCAATGGCATGTACCAGATGCTCAGCAGGCTCTGCTCACACTTACTGGCCTGAGGCCAAACCCCGACCAACAACATTGGACACTCTGGAACAAAAAGCCTTCACTATATCATCCTGGAATATCCAAGGCCTGAGGTCATCTGCCTTTGGCCTAAAGAGCAGAAACCCGGACTTCACCAAAATAAATCGGTAATACAGACATTGTCATCCTGCAAGAAACCTGGTGTAGAGGATACGGACCCACTGGTTGCCCTCTAGGTTACAGAGAGCTGGTAGTCCCATCCACCAAACTACCAGGTGTGAAACAGGGAAGGGACTCAGGGGGTATGCTAATTTGGTATAGAGCAGACCTAACTCACTCCATTAAATTAATCAAAACAGGAACATTCTACATTTGGCTAGAAATTCAAAAGGAAATGATCCTAACAGAGAAAAATGTCCTCCTGTGTGCTACCTATATCCCCCCACTAGAATCCCCATATTTTAATGAAGACAGCTTCTCCATCCTGGAGGGGGAAATCAATCATTTCCAGGCCCAGGGACATGTACTAGTCTGTGGCGACCTAAATGCCAGAACCGGACAAGAACCTGACACCCTCAGCACACAGGAGGACAAACACCTGCCTGGAGGTGACAGCATTCCCTCCCACATATGCCCCCCTAGGCACAACTATGACAACATAACCAACAAAAGCGGGTCACATCTCCTGCCGCTCTGTCGCACGATGGGTATGTACATAGTCAATGGTAGGCTTCGAGGGGACTCTTATGGTAGGTACACCTATAGCTCATCTCTTGGCAGTAGACTACTTTATCACTGACCTCAACCCAGAGTCTCTCAGAGCGTTCACAGTCAGCCCACTGTCACCCCTATCAGACCACAGCAAAATCACAGTCTACTTAAACAGAGCAATACT
The DNA here is from genome assembly GCF_013265735.2 of Oncorhynchus mykiss. Lineage (NCBI taxonomy): Eukaryota > Metazoa > Chordata > Actinopteri > Salmoniformes > Salmonidae > Oncorhynchus > Oncorhynchus mykiss. The sequence continues at coordinate 86,425,598 of NC_048581.1, forward strand.
CAATCATGAGGTATCAAAGCCACTGAGTAACATTAAGAAATGCTATAGATGGAAGGAAAGCAGTTTGGAAACCTACCAAAAAACAATTAGGCAACAACAAATTCAATCCCTCTTAGACAATTTCCTGGGTAAAACTTTCCACTGTAATAGTGAAGGTGTAAACTTGGCAGTAGAACATCTTAACAGTATATTTGACCTCTCAGCTTCCCTATCAAATCTAAAAATCTCAAATAGAATACAGAAGAAAATTAACAATAATGACAAATGGTTTGATAAAGAATGCAAAAATCTAAGAAAGAAATTGAGAAACCTGTCCAACCAAAAACATAGAGATCCAGAAAACCTGAGTCTACTCCTTCACTATGGTGAATCACTAAAACAATACAGAAATACACTACGGAAAAAGAAGGAACAGCATGTCAGAAATCAGCTCAAAGTAATTGAAGAATCCATAGACTCTAACCACTTCTGGGAAAATTGGAAAACACTAAACAAACAACAACACGAAGAATTATCTTTCCAAAATGGCGATGAATGGGTAAACCACTTCTCCAATCTTTTTGGCTCTATAACAAAGAATAAAGAGCGAAAACATATACATGATCAGATACAGATCTTAGAATCAACTATTAAAGACTACCAGAACCCACTGGATTCTCCAATTACATTGAATGAGTTACAGGACAAAATAAAAACCCTCCAACCCAAAAAGGCCTGTGGTGTTGATGGTATCCTCAATGAAATGATCAAATATACAGACAACAAATTCCAATTGGCTATACTAAAACTCTTTAACATCATCCTTAGCTCTGGCATCTTCCCCAATATTTGGAACCAAGGACTGATCACCCCAATCTACAAAAATGGAGACAAATTTGACCCCAATAACTACCGTGGAATATGCGTCAACAGTAACCTTGGGAAAATCCTCTGCATTATCATTAACAGCAGACTCGTACATTTCCTCAATGAAAACAATGTACTGAGCAAATGTCAAATTGGCTTTTTACCAAATTACCGTACAACAGACCATGTATTCACCCTGCACACCCTAATTGACAACCAAACAAACCAAAACAAAGGCAAAGTCTTCTCATGTTTTGTTGATTTCAAAAACGCCTTCGACTCAATTTAGCATGAGGGTCTGCTATACAAACTGATGGAAAGTGGTGTTGGGGGTAAAACATATGACATTATAAAATCCATGTACACAAACAACAAGTGTGCGGTTAAAATTGGCAAAAAAACACACAAATTGCTTCACACAGGGTCGTGGGGTGAGACAGGGATGCAGCGTAAGCCCCACCCTCTTCAACATATATCAACGAATTGGCGCGGGCACTAGAAAAGTCTGCAGCACCCGGCCTCACCCTACTAGAATCCGAAGTCAAATGTCTGCTGTTTGCTGATGATCTGGTGCTTCTGTCACCAACCAAGGAGGGCCTACAGCAGCACCTAGATCTTATGCACAGATTCTGTCAGACCTGGGCCCTGACAGTAAATCTCAGTAAGACCAAAATAATGGTGTTCCGAAAAAGGTCCAGTCACCAGGACCACAAATACAAATTCCATCTAGACACTGTTGCCCTAGAGCACACAAAAAACTATACATACCTTGGCCTAAACATCAGCCCCACAGGTAACTTCCACAAAGCTGTGAATGATCTGAGAGACAAGGCAAGAAGGGCATTCTATGCCATCAAAAGGAACATAAATTTCAACAAACCAATTAGGATTTGGCTAAAAATACTTGAATCAGTCACAGAGCCCATTGCCCTTTATGGTTGTGAGGTCTGGGTTCCGCTCACCAACCAAGACTTCATAAAATGGGACAAACACCAAATTGAGACTCTGCACGCAGAATTCTGCAAAAATATCCTCCGTGTACAACGTAGAACACCAAATAATGCATGCAGAGCAGAATTAGGCCGATACCCACTAATTATCAAAATCCAGAAAAGAGCCGTTAAATTCTATAACCACCTAAAAGGAAGCAATTCCCAAACCTTCCACAACAAAGCCATCACCTACAGAGAGATGAACCTGGAGAAGAGTCAAGCTGGTCCTGGGGCTCTGTTCACAATCACAAACACACCCTACAGAGCCCCAGGACAGCAGCACAATTAGACCCAACTAAATCATGAGAAAACAAAAAGATAATTACTTGACACATTGGAAAGAATGAACAAAAAAACAGAGCAAACTAGAATGCTATTTGGCCCTACACAGAGAGTACACAGAGGCAGAATACCTGACCACTGTGACTGACCCAAAATTAAGGAAAGCTTTGACTATGTACAGACTCAGTGAGCATAGCCTTGCTATTGAGAAAGGCCACCGTAGGCAGACATGGCTCTCAAGAGAAGACAGGCTATGTGCTCACTGCCCACAAAATGAGGTGGAAACTGAGCTGCACTTCCTAACCTCCTGCCCAATGTATGACCATAATAGAGAGACATATTTCCCTCAGATTACACAGATCCACAAAGAATTCGAAAACAAATCCAATTTTGAAAAACTCCCATCTACCTCACTTGCTTTGGCAATGTTAACACGTTTCCCATGCCAATAAAGCCCTTGAATTGAATTGATTTGAATTGAGAGATCCGAGACAGAGAGAGAGAGAGAGAGAGAGACTAAATGTTAGTGGGTAGAGAGAGAGAGACTAAATGTTAGTGGGGAGAGAGAGAGAGAGAGAGACTAAATGTTAGTGGGGAGAGAGAGAGAGAGAGACTAAATGTTAGTGGGTATAGAAGTCTGATTGTACACTCTTGTGGAGAGTCATTTGAAGTGGTAAGCTGATTTACACTGATGCCCAATGGTTGGAAGTTATTTTGCGGTTGATTCCCATTGGTCCCAACATTGGTACTAACATGTGTGTGTGTGTGTGTGTGCAGCATGAGGTGAAGATCCGCTCCCTGACAGAGTACATTCAGAACGTAGAGCAGAAGAAAAGACAGCTGGAGGAGAACGTTGACTCTCTGAGTGAAGAACTGGACAAACTGCAGACTCAAGGTATAACAGTACAGTACGATACACTATAACACTCCAAAGAAACTCTGGACCTGAAAAGCCAGTTCCACTGCATTTTTTCTCTCTCTCATTGTTCCCCTCTAATCGGGGACTGATTTAGACCTGGGACACCAGGTGGGTGATTCCCCTCTAATCGGGGACTGATTTAGACCTGGGACACCAGGTGGGTGATTCCCCTCTAATCGGGGACTGATTTAGACCTGGGACACCAGGTGGGTGATTCCCCTCTAATCGGGGACTGATTTAGTCCTGGGAAACCAGGTGGGTGATTCCCCTCTAATCAGGGCCTGATTTAGACCTGGGACACCAGGTGGGTGATTCCACTGTAATCGGGGACTGATTTAGACCTGGGACACCAGGTGGGTGATTCCCCTCTAATCGGGGACTGATTTAGACCTGGGACACCAGGTGGGTGATTCCCCTCTAATCAGGGCCTGATTTAGACCTGGGACACCAGGTGGGTGATTCCCCTCTAATCGGGGACTGATTTAGACCTGGGACACCAGGTGGGTGATTCCCCTCTAATCGGGGACTGATTTAGACCTGGGACACCAGGTGGGTGATTCCCCTCTAATCGGGGACTGATTTAGACCTGGGACACCAGGTGGGTGATTCCCCTCTAATCGGGGACTGATTTAGTCCTGGGACACCAGGTGGGTGATTCCCCTCTAATCGGGGACTGATTTAGACCTGGGACACCAGGTGGGTGATTCCCCTCTAATCGGGGACTGATTTAGACCTGGGACACCAGGTGGGTGATTCCACTCTAATCGGGACTGATTTAGACCTGGGACACCAGGTGGGTGATTCCCCTCTAATCAGGGCCTGATTTAGACCTGGGACACCAGGTGGGTGATTCCCCTCTAATCGGGGACTGATTTAGACCTGGGACACCAGGTGGGTGATTCCCCTCTAATCAGGGCCGGATTTAGACCTGGGACACCAGGTGGGTGATTCCCCTCTAATCGGGGACTGATTTAGACCTGGGACACCAGGTGGGTGATTCCCCTCTAATCGGGGCCTGATTTAGACCTGGGACACCAGGTGGGTGATTCCCCTCTAATCAGGGCCTGATTTAGACCTGGGACACCAGTTGGGTGAAATTAATTATCAGGTAGAACAGAAAACGAGCAGGCTCCGTACCTCGTAGGGTCAGAGTTTTAATACCCGTGCTCTATAACAACACAGGATAACTATGACTCCCTGAGTGAAGAACAGACCAAACTCCAGGCACAAGGTAAAACTCCTGCTCCTACCAACACACTACACAGAGCCTTACAGTAAAACATACGATATTACAACTCAAAACACACTATACACTCACTCAACAGGATAACTATGACTCTGAGTGAAGAGCTGGCTAACCTTCAGGTGCAAGGTAAAACTCCTGGCCCATGGTACTTGGCTCAATGACTCACACTACAAAAGAGTAGCACAGTGTGACCAGCGAAGGTAAAATTAGGGGTGGCATGCACCCTAAAAATCTGAGCTTGTACAAAGTACGTGAAGATGACTAGAGGTGGTCCGGAGGGGGGCTCGACCCACCCCCTTCCATAAATTGGAGAATTTAGCATTTTTCCAACACCTGAAACAGCTTCTTCCTTTAATCTATTCATTATGATTTTTTTAATGTAAAACAATCTGTCAATTTTTCTGCATATTTAAGCATATCTCTTGAGCTGTCTGTATCCTCCTGGCGGATGTTTTTTTTTTAAGAAAAAGATAGTTAGACAAGCTAGCTACTCTTACTTAATTGATATACTGAAATGGCTTCTGGGTGTCTAGTTATGAGTTTGGGAACCTATCTGGGCTAGCTAAAGCCAACTTCAAAAAACATTTATATTACATTTTAGATTTTTAAAAATTACATATCTGAGGTGGCACGTGCTCCTCTGTTCCTGTGCCCCTGTGCCCCAGTGCTCCTGTGCCCCTGTGCCCCAGTGCTCCTGTGCCCCTGTGCCCCTGTGCCCCTATGCCCCTGTGCCCCTGTGCTCCTGTGCCCCAGTGCTCCTGTGCCCCTGTCCCCCTGTGCCCCCTAGGAGCATGACACATCAGGTTGAAATGACCAGCTTTGTAGGTGTACACTAAAATGCAATGTGTGTGTGTTTGTGTGTTTCAGAGAGAATGTCAGCAGGGACAAAGGGAGAGAATCAGACAGACGTTGAGGAGTCTGCTGATGTCAAGGTAACCTGGCTACAGACTGTGGGACGGGGAGGATCCCATTTATCCCAGACTTATTGGTAATGTGAGTGTGTGTTTTAGCCTGTCTTTCTCCCTGTTTCAGATGGAGGCTCACCGTGAGACCCACCACAAGCAGCTGGGACGTCTCCGAGACGACATCAACGAGAAACAGAAGATCATTGACGACCTCACTGAGTCAGTACATCTCTCCCACTCGCTCATCTCCCTTTCACTGAGTCAGTACCTCTCTCCCACTCGCTCATCTCCCTTTCACTAAGTCAGTACCCCTCTCTTTCACTGAGTCAGTACCTCTCTCTCCCACTCGCTCATCTCCCTTTCACTGAGTCAATTCCTCTCTCCCACTCGCTCATCTCCCTTTCACTGAGTCAGTACCTCTCTCCCACTCGCTCATCTCCCTTTCACTGAGTCAGTACCTCTCTCCCTCTCGCTCATCTCCCTTTCACTGAGTCAGTACCTCTCTCTTTCACTGAGTCAGTACCCCTCTCCCATTCGCTTATCTCCCTTTCACTGAGTCAGTACCTCTCTCCCACTCGCTCCTCTCCCTTTCACTGAGTCAGTACCTCTCTCTTTCACTGAGTCAGTACCTCTCTCCTCTCCCTTTCACTGAGTCAGTACCTCTCTCCCCTCTCTCCTCTCCCTTTCACTGAGTCAGTACCTCTCTCCCCTCTCTCCTCTCCCTTTCACTGAGTCAGTACCTCTCTCCCCTCTCTCCTCTCCCTTTCACTGAGTCAGTACCTCTCTCCCCTCTCTCCTCTCCCTTTCACTGAGTCAGTACCCCTCTCCCATTCGCTTATCTCCCTTTCACTGAGTCAGTACCTCTCTCCCCCTCTCTCATCTACCATCTCCCTTTCACCTAGTCAGTACCTTCTTCTCATTCTCTCTCCTCTCTCCTCTCTCAATCTTGTTCTCACCCTTCATCTCCCTCTTGTTGTAATTCTATGCTATATTTCAGTGTCACCTGGCACCAGCATCTGTAACATCTTTGTGTAATCTCTGCTGTCAGATTAATCTCTGCTGTCTGAGTAATCTCTGCTGTACTACTGTTTGAGTAATCTCTGCTGTCTGAGTAATCTCTGCTGTCACAAGAGAGTGTGACTACCTCACTACCTTCATGAAATCTGCCATTTATCATACGCTTTTATCCAAAGCAACATACAGTTAGTTATGCATGTATACATTTTTTGTATGAGTGGCCCCAGCGGGAATCGAACCCACAATCATGCTCTACCAACTGAAGCAGACAGGACCATTGCCATCCACTACCCTGCTCTCCTTGTCATACTGTGTCATGCTGTGCATCCGTACTGCCATGTGGGTCCCAATCTGTACTGCAGTGTGGGTCCCAATCCGTACTGCCGTGTGGGTCCCAATCAGTACTGCCGTGTGGGTCCCAATCAGTACTGCAGTGTGGGTCCCAATCCGTACTGCAGTGTGGGTCCCAATCAGTACTGCCGTGTGGGTCCCAATCAGTACTGCAGTGTGGGTCCCAATCCGTACTGCAGTGTGGGTCCCAATCCGTACTGCAGTGTGGGTCCCAATCAGTACTGCAGTGT
>NC_048581.1:86439885-86444885 GCF_013265735.2 Oncorhynchus mykiss
AGGATGATGGAGGGAGGGAGAGGATGATGGAGGAGGGAGGGAGAGGATGATGGAGGGAGGGAGAGGATGATGGAGGAGGGAGGGAGAGGATGATGGAGGAGGGAGGGAGAGGGCGATGGAGGAGGGAGGGAGAGGATGATGGAGGAGGGAGGGAGAGGATGATGGAGGGAGGGAGAGGATGATGGAGGGGGGGAGAGGATGATGAAGGAGGGAGGGAGAGGATGATGTAGGAGAGAGGGAGAGGATGATGAATGAGGGAGGGAGAGGATGATGGAAGAGGGAGGGAGAGGAAGATGAATGAGGGAGGGAGAGGATGATGGAGGGAGGGAGAGGATGATGAAGGAGGGAGGGAGAGGAGGAATGAAGGAGGGAGGGAGAGGATGATGGATGGAGGGAGAGGATGATGAAGGAGGGAGGGAGAGGAGGAATGAAGGAGGTAGGGAGAGGAGGAATGAAGGGGGGAGGGAGAGGATGATGAAGGAAGAGGATGATGGAGGAAGAGGAGGAATGAAGGAGGGAGGGAGAGGATGATGGAGGGACGGAGAGGATGATGGAGGAGGGAGAGGAGGAATGACGGAGGGAGTGAAAGGATGATGAAGGGAGGGAGGGAGAGGATGATGGAGGGAGAGGAGGAATGATGGAGGGAGAAGAGGAATGATGGAGGGAGGGAGAGGAGGATGAAGGAGGGAGGGAGAGGATGATGGAGGGAGAGGAGGAATGATGGAGGGAGGGAGAGGATGATGTAGGGAGAGGAGGAATGATGGCGGGAGGGAGATGATGATGGAGGGAGAGGATGATGAAGGAAGGAGGGAGAGGATGATGGAGGGAGAGGAGGAATGATGGAGGGAGGGAGAGGATGATGGAGGGAGAGGATGATGAAGGTGGGAGGGAGGGGATGATGGAGGGAGAGGAGGAATGATGGAGGGAGGGAGAGGAGGAATGATGGAGGGAGGGAGAAGATGAGGAAGGGGGGGAGGGAGGGAGAGGATGATGGGGGGAGAGGATGATGGAGGGGGAGGAGGAATGAAGGAGGGAGGGAGAGGAATGGAGGAGGGAGAGGATGATGAAGGAGGGAGGGAGAGGATGATGGAGGGAGAGGAGGAATGATGGAGGGAGGGAGAGGATGATGAAGGGGGGGGGAAGAGGATGATGGAGGGAGAGGAGGAATGATGGAGGGAGGGAGAGGATGAGGAATGAGGGAGGGAGGGAGAGGATGATGGAGGGAGAGGATGATGGAGGAAGAGGAGGAATGAAGGAGGGAGGGAGAGGATGATGGAGGAGGGAGGGAGAGGATGATGGAGGGAGAGGATGAAGAAGGGAGAGGATGATGAAGGAGCGAGGGAGGGAGAGAATGATGGAGGGAGAGGAGGAATGATGGCGGGAGGGAGAGGATGATGGAGGGAGAGGATGATGAAGGAGGGAGGGAGAGGATGATGGAGGGAGAGGAGGAATGATGGAGGGAGGGAGAGGATGATGAAGGAGGGAGGGAGAGGATGATGGAGGGAGAGGATGATGGAGGGAGAGGAGGAATGAAGGAGGGAGGGAGAGGATGATGGAGGGAGGGAGAGGATGATGGAGGAGGGAGAGGAGGAATGAAGGAGGGAGGGAGATGATGATGGAGTGAGAGGATGATGGAGAGAGAGGAGGAATGATGGAGGGAGGGAGAGGAGGAATGATGGAGGGAGGGAGAGGATGATGAAGGAGGGAGGGCGAGGATGATGGAGGGAGAGGAGGAATGAAGGAGGGAGGGAGAGGATGATGAAGGAGGGAGGGAGAGGATGATGAACGAGGGAGGGATAGGAATGAAGGAGGGAGGGAGAGGATGATGGAGGTAGGGAGAGGATGAATGATGGAGAGGAGGAATTAAGGAGGGAGGGAGAGGATGATGAACGAGGGAGGGAGAGGATGAATGATGGAGGAAGATGATCATGTCAACTATTCAGTAGTCCATAACATATACTGTGATCTTAACCACATCTCTCTCTCTCTCTCTCTCTCCCTCCACCTCATCTCTCCCCCATCCACAGCATTCAGAGATGGAGCGCAATGAAAGCGGGGGATCTAGCCACCAAAAGCAGAAGATTTCCTTCCTTGAGAACAACCTGGACCAGCTTACAAAGGTTCACAAACAGGTGGGCGGTTGAATGGTTCGTTGTGTTGTGTAGAGCAGACGAGCTCTGGGCCCATACTAACCAAAAGCCTCGGAGGAGGAGTGTTGATATAATAACAAATCTGATCATAAAGAATAATGGTCAGTGGTGGGGACCCGATCCTAAATCAGCACTCCTACTCTGAGATGCTAAAATGGGTTTTTACTCCTCTCCATACCCTACTGAAGCAAATGCTTTTTCTATTCCATACACACCTGCAGTTTGACTTACTGCTGAGGCACCAGAGCACAATGAGTAGGAGAAGGATCAAATGGACCAAGCAAACGGTATCAGTTCTGGCTGTGCTGTTAGTCATTAGTCATCTGGCTACGAGCCAGCTACATCAATCACCCTGTATTGCAGATACAAGTCCCCTGGAAAACAAAGCAGCAGGAAATGTTATGTTATCTACTGCTGGTACTACTACTGCAATACAATGTTACCTACTACTGGTACTACTACTGCAATACAATGTTATGTTACCTACTACTGGTACTACTACTGCAATACAATGTTATGTTACCTACTACTGGTACTACTACTGCAATACAATGTTATGTTATCTACTGCTGGTACTACTACTGCAATACAATGTTATGTTACCTACTACTACTGCGATACAATGTTATGATACCTACTGCTGGTACTACTACTGCAATACAATGTTATGTTACCTACTGCTGGTACTACTACTGCAATACAATGTTATGTTACCTACTACTGGTACTACTACTGCAATACAATGTTACCTACTACTGGTACTACTACTGCAATACAATGTTATGTTACCTACTGCTGGTACTACTACTGCAATACAATGTTATGTTATCTACTGCTGGTACTACTACTGCAATACAATGTTATGTTACCTACTACTACTGCGATACAATGTTATGATACCTACTGCTGGTACTACTACTGCAATACAATGTTATGTTACCTACTGCTGGTACTACTACTGCAATACAATGTTATGTTACCTACTGCTGGTACTACTACTGCAATACAATGTTATGTTACCTACTGCTGGTACTACTACTGCAATACAATGTTATGTTACCTACTGCTGGTACTACTACTGCAATACAATGTTATGTTACCTACTGCTGGTACTACTACTGCAATACAATGTTATGTTACCTACTGCTGGTAGTACTACTGCAATACAATGTTATGTTACCTACTGCTGGTACTACTACTGCAATACAATGTTATGTTACCTACTGCTGGTACTACTACTGCAATACAATGTTATGTTACCTACTACTGGTACTACTACTGCAATACAATGCTATGTTACCTACTACTGGTACTACTACTGCAATACAATGTTATGTTACCTACTGCTGGTACTACTACTGCAATACAATGTTATGTTACCTACTGCTGGTACTACTACTGCAATACAATGTTATGTTACCTACTGCTGGTACTACTACTGCAATACAATGTTATGTTACCTACTGCTGGTACTACTACTGCAATACAATGTTATGTTACCTACTACTGGTACTACTACTGCAATACAATGTTACCTACTACTGGTACTACTACTGTAATACAATGTTATGTTACCTACTGCTGGTACTACTACTGCAATACAATGTTATGTTACCTACTACTGGTACTGCTACTGCGATACAATGTTATGTTACCTACTACTGGTACTACTACTGCAATACAATGTTATATTACCTACTACTGGTACTACTACTGCAAGACAATGTTATCTTACCTACTACTGGTACTACTACTGCAAGACAATGTTATGTTACCTACTACTGGTACTACTACTGCAATACAATGTTATGATACCTACTGCTGGTACTACTACTGCAATACAATGTTATGTTACCTACTGCTGGTACTACTACTGCAATACAATGTTATGTTATCTACTGCTGGTACTACTACTGCAATACAATGTTATGTTACCTACTGCTGGTACTACTACTGCGATACAATGTTATGTTACCTGCTACTACTGCAATACAATGTTATGTTACCTACTACTGGTACTACTACTGTGATACAATGTTATGTTACCTGCTACTACTGCAATACAATGTTATGTTACCTACTGCTGGTACTGCTACTGCAATACAATGTTATGTTACCTACTGCTGGTACTACTACTGCGATACAATGTTATGTTACCTGCTACTACTGCAATACAATGTTATGTTACCTACTGCTGGTACTACTACTGCAATACAATGTTATGTTACCTACTACTGGTACTATTACTACTGCGATACAATGTTATGTTATCTGCTACTGGTACTACTACTGCAATACAATGTTATGTTACCTACTACTGGTACTACTACTGCAATACAATGTTATGTTACATACTACTGGTACTACTACTGCAATACAATGTTATGTTACCTGCTACTACTGCGATACAATGTTATGTTACCTACTGCTGGTACTACTACTGCAATACAATGTTATGTTACCTACTGCTGGTACTACTACTGCAATACAATGTTATGTTATCTACTGCTGGTACTACTACTGCAATACAATGTTATGTTACCTACTGCTGGTACTACTACTGCGATACAATGTTATGTTACCTGCTACTACTGCAATACAATGTTATGTTACCTACTACTGGTACTACTACTGCGATACAATGTTATGTTACCTGCTACTACTGCAATACAATGTTATGTTACCTACTGCTGGTACTGCTACTGCAATACAATGTTATGTTACCTACTGCTGGTACTACTACTGCGATACAATGTTATGTTACCTGCTACTACTGCAATACAATGTTATGTTACCTACTGCTGGTACTACTACTGCAATACAATGTTTTGTTACCTACTACTGGTACTA
>NC_048581.1:86449885-86472385 GCF_013265735.2 Oncorhynchus mykiss
CACAGTGGACAACAGCCCCACAGTGGACAACAGCCCCACAGAGGACAACAGCCCCACAGTGGACAACAGCCCCACAGAGGACAACAGCCCCACAGAGGACAACAGCCCCACAGAGGACAATAGCCCCATAGAGGACAACAGCCCCACAGTGGACAACAGCCCCACAGTGGACAACAGCCCCACAGAGGACAATAGCCCCATAGAGGACAACAGCCCCACAGTGGACAACAGCCCCACAGTGGACAACAGCCCCACAGAGGACAATAGCCCCATAGAGGACAACAGCCCCACAGTGGACAACAGCCCCACAGTGGACAACAGCCCCACAGAGGACAACAGCCCCACAGTGGACAACAGCCCCACAGTGGACAATAGCCCCACAGTGGACAACAGCCCCACAGTGGACAACAGCCCCACAGTGGACAACAGCCCCACAGAGGACAACAGCCCCACAGAGGACAACAGCCCCACAGTGGACAATAGCCCCACAGTGGACAACAGCCCCACAGTGGACAACAGCTCCATAGTGGACAATAGCCCCACAGTGGACAATAGCCCCACAGTGGACAACAGCCCCACAGTGGACAACAGCCCCACAGTGGACAACAGCCCCACAGTGGACAACAGCCCCACAGTGGACAACAGCCCCACAGTGGACAACAGCCCCACAGTGGACAATACTATAGTGCAGAACACAACAGAGAAGGACACTACATTGAAGAACACTACAGAGAAGGACACTACATTGAAGAACACTACAGAGAAGGACACTACATTGAAGAACACTACAGAGAAGGACACTACATTGAAGAACTCTACAGGGACGCTGGATGTGGACACCGTCAACGGTAAGGTTAACAGAACCGTTTCCTGTTTCTCTGTTCTCCACTTCCACTCACTCCTGCTCCGTAGACTTAGATAGACTTACTTCAATTCCCTAAGTCTGTTCACTGTTCACTGGTGTGACTGCATCCCCACCCTGACACTAGCTCTGTCTATCCACAGGGAACGCCACAGATATCAATTACAACAGGTAAGACTGCCCACTGTCACTGACCTGCCTTGCTCTTTGTGTTTAATCCCCCCCGCAGCCGACACAACACTTCTACTCGCTTAGTAATTCATTGTCATTGATTGGATTTATATAAAGCACTTTTGTAGTACGCTCGAAGCACTTAGCGCTTTAGTTAGCTGACTAGTCAAACACAGTGGCATTATCAAACCGCGTTGAATACATTCTATTGTGAACCTGAGGCACTGACACTGACACACACTCCTACACTTGTCCCTCGCTGCTTTCCGTCACATGTGTTTCTGGTTTCCCTCCTGCTGCTACGGCCTTTCTTCCTGACTGCCGACTGTTTTCCCTGCCCTGGCGCTGTGGTATAGCTTGTCTCTGAGTGTCCACTCTGCTGCTGTGTCCAGGAGTGATGTGCAGCACTGCGACAACCAGAACCAGGACAGCCCAGCCAAGCTGCACCACGTCATCCAACCAGAACAGGCTACCAGCTAGTGACCCAGCTCCTCACGTGAGGGAGGAAGGGAATAGGGAGAATATTGAATGAGTATTTCATAACAGACATAATCTAAGATGGCAGATTCATTTACTTGTGTATTTCTATACACCTGCCCTCTCCGTCTCTCTCTCTCAATTCAATTTCAATTTCAATTTAAGGGCTTTATTGGCTTGGAAAGTGAACTAGATAAACTCTAGATCTCTCTTTCTCTCTCCTTTTCTCTCTCTCTCTCTTTGTCGCTCTCTCTTTCTCTCCCTCTCGCTCTCTTTCTTGCTATCTTTCTCTCTTTTCTCTCTTTTTCTCTATCTCCCACTCTCATTTTCTCTCTTTCTCTCTCTCCCTCTCATTTTCTCTCTCTCTCTCTCTCCCTCTCTTTCGCTCACTCTCCCTCTCTCTCTCTTTGTCTCTATTTCTGGGAAACAGAGGGAGGGGGAGAAAAATATATTGATGTGAATATATAAATATATGAATATATTTATGCAGAGTTCCATATGGTGAGCGAGCCAATCACAGACCTAATATTGGGTCCATATAAGATGTATTGTTATTATGGCTTCATCTTGCCTTCTGATTGGCTAGGAGGAAATGCATCATATTAAATGTGATTTCGGCATATTTAGCTGATTAGACTAGTGAAATAATAAAGATAATAAATAATAAAGATTCCATAATATAATGTATGCCTGGTGCTGTTTATGGGATTAATTGCATTGTTTCTCTCTCTCTCTCTCTCTCTCTCTCTCTCTCTCTCTCTCTCTCTCTCTCTCTCTCTCTCTCTCTCTCGCTCTCTCTCTCTCCAGGCGTCCGGTTCTGCCAAGACCGCCCTCATAAATCTGCATGCTGCTGATCAGTGACCTTCTGATCTCCCTCTCCTCCCCCCCTTTCCCAGTAATACGGTCTCTCTCCCTCTCCAGCCCCCTTTCCCAGTAAGACCGTCTCTCTCCCTCTCCTCCCCCCCTTTCCCAGTAATACGGTCTCTCTCCCTCTCCAGCCCCCTTTCCCAGTAATACGGTCTCTCTCCCTCTCCAGCCCCCTTTCCCAGTAAGACGGTCTCTCTCCCTCTCCAGCCCCCTTTCCCAGTAATACGGTCTCTCTCCCTCTCCAGCCCCCTTTCCCAGTAAGACGGTCTCTCTCCCTCTCCAGCCCCCTTTCCCAGTAAGACGGTCTCTCTCCCTCTCCAGCCCCCTTTCCCAGTAATACGGTCTCTCTCCCTCTCCAGCCCCCTTTCCCAGTAAGACGGTCTCTCTCCCTCTCCAGCCCCCTTTCCCAGTAAGACCGTCTCTCTCCCTCTCCTCCCCCCCTTTCCCAGTAATACGGTCTCTCTCCCTCTCCAGCCCCCTTTCCCAGTAATACGGTCTCTCTCCCGCTCCAGCCCCCTTTCCCAGTAAGACCGTCTCTCTCCCTCTCCTCCCCCCCTTTCCCAGTAATACGGTCTCTCTCCCTCTCTAGCCCCCTCTGTCAGTAAGACCGTCTCTCTCCCTCTCCTCTCCCCCCTTTCCCAGTAAGACGGTCTCTCTCCCTCTTCCTCTTTCCGTAGAACTCTCTGTAGCCTTCCCCCTCTCCCGCTCTCCTCCTTTCCCCCCTCTCCCTATCTCCCTCTCTCCCCCTCTCCCCCCTCTCCCCCTCTCCCTCTCTCCCCCCTCTCCCCCCTCTCCCTCTCTCCCCCTCTCCCCCCTCTCCCTCTCTCCTTCTCTCCCTCTCTTGTAAATTAACCACTAGAATTGGCAGCTTCCTCTTCCTCTGAGCCCTGACCCTTTTGGATGAGCTGTGGTCAAGGCTGTTGGAGCGAGAGAGGGTGTGGCGTTCTGTGTGGCCACTAGGGCGCACTCTTGCTGCTCCTCACCTCATTCCTGGAGGCTTTAGTGAGGGTAAATGAGATGAGTTAAATCTGTTGGAAACTAGACAATAACCTGACCTAACAACCACCTTGCAATTGAAGATTGATAGAAGTAAACGCACACGGCATAGCCTACATTTCTAACAAACCTACCCATACGTTTACATTTTTTCACTCTATACAATTCATGTACAGCACCAGTCAAAGGTCTTAGAACACCTACTCAGTCAAGGCTTTTTCTTTATTTTTACTATTTTCTACACAGTAGAATAATAGTGAAGACTTCAAAACTATGACATAACAAATATTATTATTATTTTATTTTTTATTATTTTTGACCTTTTATTTAACTAGGCAATTCAATTAAGAACAAATTCTTATTTACAGTGGCAGCCTGGGACTTTTACTATATGACCGGTGTTCTAGTGGTTGTGTAGTGGTCCTAGCTGCTCTCTGAGCTGGTTAACATATCAGACAGCTGTTTCTTTCAACTCCTTAATAAGGGTTAGGATCAATTCCATTTCAATTCAAAGTTCCTGTTACCTTCCCGAATTGACTGAAATTAAATTAAATGGACCCCAACCCCGATGTCCTCACTATAGAGACAACAGGTGACTTCTTCTCCTGCTTCCAGTATGTCCTGTCGTGTTGTCAGGCTCTGAGATATATATTTACATATTTGTAGATATGTCTCTGCTCAGGTCTAGATTTAGTGGACAGAGTATTGTAGGTAAGGGGGCATATCACGACCCCCTATGCTGTTAGCAGTGGTTTCAATGTCATGACTCAGAACCTCAGAGGAAGCGTACATCAGCATCATACTCAGTTAATAGCTGATATACAGTCAGTAGATGAGTTAGGGTTTTATAGGTCATCCTCAAACTTCCTACAGCAGGCTCTGTGTTGTACTTGGATGTGTGTACATTACCCTGACTATAGAATAACAGCTGCTACAGTCAGACGCAGACAAGCATGTCTGTTGTATGCGGACGCTTCAACCGAGCTCTTCAAGACTAGCCTGGGTGCCAGGCTGTTTCGGGCTCTCTTGCCAACTCCTTATGGAATGGATGGATGGAGTAGATGGAGTAGGTGGGAAGCACAAACTGGGACCAGGCTACTTCACGACTGGCTTTCAGAGTAATGCATGCTTTAATGTGTGATAACTTGAATGCAGTAACTCATGATTTACATCAAATAGGTTATCTGATATGAGAGCAAACTACTAGTGTCTGAGAACTAGGAAAAGTCTGGCAAAAAAAATAAAAAAATCAGGAGTTATATATTTTTTTTTTCAGTGCTTTTCTATGCATCGATCTGTACACAGAGAGAGAGAAAGGGATATTTGGGAGCTGTAACACATTGTACTACTGTATCCAGACATGGGTTCAAATACTACTTGAAATCTTCCAAATACTTTAGCTGGACTTGATTGAGCTTGTCCTGGCAGAATGGAACCAATAGAAGAATTACAAATGTTCAAACCCCACCCATCTGGCACTCCCAGGTAGACCAGAGAAAACACAGGTTTCATGTGTTATTGGTCGTATATACAGGATATACATGGTATTTACACCATCCAATGAAATACGGACTTGCAGGTGCCTTCTCGACAACAACAATAATACACAATACAAGAATACAAACATTTTATTTTTATTTATTTTATTTCACCTTTATTTAACCAGGTAGGCCAGTTGAGAACACCTTTATTTAACCAGGCTAGTTGAGAACACCTTTATTTAACCAGGCTAGTTGAGAACACCTTTATTTAACCAGGTAGGCTAGTTGAGAACACCTTTATTTAACCAGGTAGGCTAGTTGAGAACAAGTTCTCATTTACAACTGCGACCTGGCCAAGATAAAGCATAGCAGTATGAGCAGACAACACAGAGTTACACATGGAGTAAACAATTAACAAGTCAATAACACAGTAGAAAAAAGGGGAGTCTATATACATTGTGTGCAAAAGGCATGAGGTAGGCAAATAATTACAATTATGCAGATTAACACTGGAGTGATAAATGATCAGATGGTTATGTACAGGTAGAGATATTGGTGTGCAAAAGAGCAGAAAAATAAATAAATAAAAACAGTATGGGGATGAGGTAGGTGAAAATGGGTGGGCTATTTACCAATAGACTATGTACAGCTGCAGCGATCGGTTAGCTGCTCAGATAGCAGATGTTTGAAGTTGGTGAGGGAGATAAAAGTCTCCAACTTCAGTGATTTTTGCAATTCGTTCCAGTCACAGGCAGCAGAGAACTGGAACGAAAGGCGGCCAAATGAGGTGTTGGCTTTAGGGATGATCAGTGAGATACACCTGCTGGAGCGCGTGCTACGGATGGGTGTTGCCATTGTAACCAGTGAACTGAGATAAGGCGGAGCTTTACCTAGCATGGATTTGTAGATGACCTGGAGCCAGTGGGTCTGGCGACGAATATGTAGCGAGGGCCAGCCGACTAGAGCATACAAGTCGCAGTGGTGGGTGGTATAAGGTGCTTTAGTGACAAAACGGATGGCACTGTGATAAACTGCATCCAGTTTGCTGAGTAGAGTGTTGGAAGCAATTTTGTAGATGACATCGCCGAAGTCGAGGATCGGTAGGATAGTCAGTTTTACTAGGGTAAGTTTGGCGGCGTGAGTGAAGGAGGCTTTGTTGCGGAATAGAAAGCCGACTCTTGATTTGATTTTCGATTTGATTTGATTTTCGATTGGAGATGTTTGATATGGGTCTGGAAGGAGAGTTTAGAGTCTAGCCAGACACCTAGGTACTTATAGATGTCCACATATTCAAGGTCGGAACCATCCAGGGTGGTGATGCTGGTCAGGCGTGCGGGTGCAGGCAGCGAACAGTTGAAAAGCATGTAGTACATGGCTCAAACATGTAGTAAATGGCTCAGTAGAATAAACATTTTAGCATCAGTATAATACAGGAAGGGACCATTTATAGTCCAATATTCACGTGTGTTTTGCGGAAGGGGGGTGGGGGGGGTGACAAGTGTTTGGAATGTGCAGTATTTAGTCTGGTAGCAACAGTTGTGATGTGTGTAGCATGATAGTGTGTGTGTGTGTGTGTGTGTGTGTGTGTGTGTTTGTGTGTGTGTGTGTGTATGTGTGTGTGTGTGTATGTGTGTGTGTGTGTGTGTGTGTGTGTGTGTGTGTGTGCGTGCGTGCGTGCGTGTGTGTGTGTGTGTGTGTGCTGAGAGTCAGTGCAGGTGGTCAGTCCAGTTCAAGTGTTCAGCAGTCTGATGGCTTGTAGATATAAACTGTCTCTGAGCCTGTTGGTATCAGACATCATGCTCTGATACCGTCTGCCAGACGGTAAGGGAATGAACAGCTCATGGCAGGAAGTGACCTCATGTTGGGGTGTTTGGGGTCCTTGATGATGCTACGGGACTTCTTTGGGCACCGTTTCAAGTAGAATGGGTGGGAGCACAATCCCAGAGATGTACTGGGCCGTCTTCACCACCCGCTGGAGGGCCTTTCTGTCGTGAACGGAACAATTCCCGTAACCGGGCCGTCATGCAAACCGGTCAGGACACTCTCGATGGTGCAACGGTAATATTTGGAGACGACCCCGGGTGGCACGCCGAATTTCTACAGCCGCCTTAGGAAGTAGAGACACTGTTACGCTGTCTTGACTGTCTTGTTGTTGATCCATGTCAAGTCCTCTGTGATGTGGACGCTGAGGAACTTGTGGATCGACACACTCCTGTGGGGGCCCCTGTGTTAAGTCAGTGTGCCGGAGGTGTTGTTGCCAATCCTCACAGCATGTGGTCTGCCCGTCAGGAAGTCCAGGATCCAGTTTCAGAAGGTAGTGTCCGGACCCAGGGCTCTGAGTTTGGTGTCAAGCTTGGAGGGAACTATAGTGTTTGAAGGCTGCACTGCAGTCAGTGAACAGCATTCTCACGTAGGGGTTCCTCTTGTCCAGATGGGTTAGGTCTGTGTGAATAGCGATGGAAACGGTCCTCTGTTGTGCTTCTATTGGAGCTGTAGGCCATCTGAAGTGGGTCCAGTGTGCCTGGTATGATGGCCTTGATGCGAATGAAAATAAATCATTAAAAGATTTCAAATAGTATTTGAAAACCAGGTCTGACTGTATCTACAATGGGTTGGCAGGTTCTATATACCTTCACCTCAATTCTATATACCTTCACCTCAATTCTATATACCTTCACCTCAATTCTATATTCCTTCACCTCAATTCTATATACCTTCACCTCAATTCTATATACCTTCATCTCAATTCTATATACCTTCATCTCAATTCTATATACCTTCAACTCAATTCTATATACCATCTCAATTCTATATACCTTCAACTCAATTCTATATACATTCACCTCAATTCTATAGTCCTTCACCTCAATTCTATATACCTTCATCTCAATTCTATATACATTCATCTCAATGTGTCTGTTCTGTTGCCGTCTGTCCAGGGGTCAGTTACGTTCATCTCAATGTGTCTGTTCTGTTGCCGTCTGTCCAGGGGTCAGTTACATTCATCTCAATGTGTCTGTTCTGTTGCAGTCTGTCCAGGGGTCAGTTACGTTCATCTCAATGTGTCTGTTCTGTTTTGTCGTCTGTCCAGTGGTCAGTTACGTTCATCTCAATGTGTCTGTTCTGTTGTCGTCTGTCCAGGGGTCAGTTACATTCATCTCAATGTGTCTGTTCTGTTGTCGTCTGTCCAGTGGTCAGTTACGTTCATCTCAATGTGTCTGTTCTGTTGTCGTCTGTCCAGGGGTCAGTTACGTTCATCTCAATGTGTCTGTTCTGTTGTCGTCTGTCCAGGGGTCAGTTACATTCATCTCAATGTGTCTGTTCTGTTGTCGTCTGTCCAGTGGTCAGTTACGTTCATCTCAATGTGTCTGTTCTGTTGTCGTCTGTCCAGTGGTCAGTTACGTTCATCTCAATGTGTCTGTTCTGTTGTCGTCTGTCCAGGGGTCAGTTACATTCACTAAACACAGAACGGAAAATATCATTGGGGTAAAATATGACATTTTGGTAATTATGTAGCAACTTTTTTTATACAGTTTATGTCCATTTTTATTTATTTATTTTATTTTTTATTTTGTGTATTTTAAATATATGTATTATTTAATGCAAGTTGTGTTTTTGTTGTTAATGTTCTATATAATGTTATATATATGTTTACCTCTGATTTGCACATGGATAATGTATTTGTCATGTACCATTTATCAACTAATTGTTTGTATTACTGTTGAATACTTCTGGATATATCAGAAGACACTTTAGTTGCAGACCAGGTAGTGAGAAACAGAGAAACATAGAAACAGAATGCATGGCACGTGTAAACCTGCCATTCTTAAAACACAGAGGTACAGGTATCGGAGACTATCCATCTGAACTTTCCCCCAAACCACCTCCTGATCACACCCACACACAGACACACAGAATTACTGCCTCCCAGTGAGATCCCTTCTGATCAGCCAGTCAAGACGAGAGGGACAGGGAAGGCTTCACGTGTGCGTGTGTATGTTAGGGCTACCAGGGAGAAGGTAATGTTGCCAGTCTGATGTTGAAGGATTGTTCTACTCAGTTATATCACCATCACCAGCTGGGTGTTCTGTGTGCAAGGAGTTTTGAATATTTGTTTAATTTCCTGTGTTTACAACCACCAGGGTCGTAACCACCAGGGTCGTAACCACCAGGGTTGTAACCACCAGGGTCGTAACCACCAGGGTCATAACTACCAGGGTCGTAACCACCAGGGTCGTAACCACCAGGGTCGTAACCACCAGGGTCGTAACTACCAGGGTCATAACTACCAGGGTCATAACTACCAAGGTCATAACTACCAGGGTCGTATCCACCAGGGTCGTAACTACCAGGGTCATAACTACCAGGGTTGTAACTACCAGGGTCGTAACCACCAGGGTCGTAACTACCAGGGTCATAACTACCAGGGTCGTAACCACCAGGGTTGTAACTACCAGGGTCATAGCTACCAGGGTTGTAACAACCAGGGTCGTAACTACCAGGATCATAACCACCAGGGTCGTAACCACCAGGGTTGTAACTACCAGGATCGTAATCACCAGGGTTGTAACTACCAGGGTCATAACCACCAGGGTTGTAACTACCAGGGTCGTAACCACCAGGGTCGTAACAACCGGGGTCGTAACAACCGGGGTCGTAACTACCAGGGTCGTAACCACCAGGGTCGTAACCACCAAGGTCGTAACTACCAGGGTCGTAACCACCAGGGTCGTAACTACCAAGGTCATAACTACCAGGGTCGTAACCACCAAGGTCGTAACTACCAGGGTCGTAACCACCAGGGTCGTAACCACCAAGGTCGTAACTACCAGGGTTGTAACCACCAGGGTCGTAACCACCAGGGTCGTAACTACCAGGTCCATTCTCTCTTGCTCTGTGACTCCTCTGAACCCTGTATACAAAACCAACACCCCCTATAAACTGCCATGAGGCTGAACAACAATGCATTGTGCGCTTTACCTTGTGTAAACAACTTATTTTTGTTTGCTCTCCTCTACCATTTGAAATCAACAGCCTATAGATAGCACTAGCAGCGTGTGGGTAAAATCACTGGACAAGCTGAGCCCGTCAAAAATCCATATTAAAACCTATGTGATAATTTCTCTATTCTCATTAGTTCATACATGAATATACAATAAGACCGTGACAACAAAAAGATACCTGTCTCACAGTGGCCGAATAAATTGGACTGAACATGCAGCACCAGTCAAAAGTTTGGAAACACCTTCTCATTCAGGGGTTTTTCTTTATTTGTTTGACTATTTTCTACATTGTAGAATAATAGTGACTACATCAAAACTATGAAATAACACATGTGAAATAATGTAGTAACCAAAAAGTGTTAAACAAATCAAAATATAGTTTATATTTGAGATTCTTCAAAGTAGCCACCTTTTGCCTTGATGGCAGCTTTAAACACTCTTGGCATTCTCTCAATCAACTTCACCTGGAATTTTTTAGTCAGTTTAGAACAAATTCTTATTTTCAATGACGGCCTAGGAACAGTGGGTTAACTGCCTTGTTCAGGGGCAAAACGACAGCTCAGGGTGTAACGATTCTCTTCTTGTGAAGTAGAGGCGGACCAAAGCGCAGCGTGGTGGTTGTTCATTGTAATTTATTGACGACACTATACATGAACAAACTAACGAAAAAACAAGAAACGTGAGAACTCAAAACAGCCCTGTCTGGTGCAAACACAAAAACAGGAACAATCACCCACAAACACACAGTGAAACCCAGGCTACCTAAATATGGTTCCCAATCAGAGACAATGACGAACACCTGCCTCTGATTGAGAACCATATCAGGCCGAACATAGAACTAGACAAACTAGACATGAAACATAGAATGCCCACTCAGATCACACCCTGACCAACCACAACATAGAAATATACAAAGTAAACTATGGTCAGGGTGTGACAGTACCCCCCCCCCCCAAGGTGCGGACTCCGGCCGCAAAACCTGAACCTATAGGGGAGGGTCTGGGTGGGCATCTGTCCGCGGAGGCGGCTCTGGCGCTGGACGTGGACCCCACTCCATAATAGTCTTTGTCCACCTCCTTAGCGTCCCTAGATAGGTGACCCTCCTAAGAGACAGCTCGGGACAGAGGGACAGCTGCTCGGGACAGAGGGACAGCTGCTCCGGGCGGAGGGGCTCTAGCGGCCCCTGGCTGACTGGCGGCACTGGCGGCCCCTGGCTGACTGGCGGCCCCTGGCTGACTGGCGGCACTGGCGGCCCCTGGTTGACTGGCGGCGCTGGCGCTGGGCTGACTGGCGGCACTGGCGGCCCCTGGTTGACTGGCGGCACTGGCGGCCCCTGGCTGACTGGCGGCACTGGCGGCCCCTGGCTGACTGGCGGCACTGGCGGCCCCTGGCTGACGGGCGGCACTGGCGGCTCCTGGCAGACGGGCGGCATTGGCGGCTCCTGGCAGACGGGCGGCATTGGCGGCTCCTGGCAGACGGGCGGCGCTGGCGGCGCTGGGCAGACGGGCGGCGCTGGCGGCGCTGGGCAGACGGGCGGCGCTGGGCAGACGGGCGGCGCTGGGCAGACGGGCGGCGCTGGCGGCGCTGGGCAGACGGGCGGCGCTGGCGGCGCTGGGCAGACGGGCGGCGCTGGGCAGACGGGAGGCTCCGATGGCGCCGGGCAGACGGGAAGCTCCGGCAGAGGCGCCGGACAGGCGGGAGGCTCCGGCAGAGGCGCCGGACAGGCGGGAGGCTCCGGCAGAGGCGCCGGACAGGCGGGAGGCTCCGGCAGAGGCGCCGGACAGGCGGGAGGCTCCGGCAGAGGCGTCGGACAGGCGGGAGGCTCCGGCAGAGGCGCCGGACAGGCGGGAGGCTCCGGCAGAGGCGCCGGACAGGCGGGAGGCTCCGGCAGAGGCGCCGGACAGGCGGGAGGCTCCGGCAGCGGCGCCGGACAGGCGGGAGGCTCCGGCAGCGGCGCCGGACAGGCGGGAGGCTCCGGCAGAGGCGCCGGACAGGCGGGAGGCTCCGGCAGAGGCGCCGGACAGACGGGAGACTCCGGCAGCGCTGGAGAGGAGGAAGGCTCTGGTAGCGCCGGAGAGGCGGGAGACTCCGGCAGCGCTGGAGAGGAGGAAGGCTCTGGACGGATGGGCCAGAGAGACAGCCTGGTACGGGGAGCTGCCACCGGAGGGCTGGGGTGTGGAGGTGGTGACGGATAGACCGGGCCGTGCAGGCGCACTGGAGCTCTTGAGCACCGAGCCTGCCCAACCTTACCCGGTTGAATGGTCCCGGTCACCCTGCCAGTGCGGCGAGGTGGAATAGCCCGCACTGGGCTATGCAGGCGAACCGGGGACACCGTGCGCAAGGCTGGTGCCATGTAAGCCGGCCCAAGGAGACGCACTGGAGACCAGATGCGTAGAGCCGGCTTCATGGCACTTGGCTCGATGCCCACTCTAGCCCGGCCGATACGCGGAGCTGGAATGTACCGCACCGGGCTGTGCACCCGCACTGGGGACACCGTGCGCTCCACAGCATAACACGGTGCCTGCCCGGTCTCTCTAGCCCACCGGTAACCACAGGAAGTTGGCTCAGGTCTCCTACCTGGCATAGCCATACTCCCTGTTAGCCCCCCCCCAAGAAATTTTTGGGGCTGACTCCCGGGCTTCCATCCACGACGCCGCGCTGCCTCCTCATACCAGCGCCTCTCCGCTTTCGCCGCCTCCCGTTCTTCCTTGGGGCGGCGATACTCTCCTGGCTGAGCCCAAGGTCCTTTACCGTCTAATTCGTCCTCCCATGTCCATACCTCCTCGCGCTGCTCCTGCTGCTGCTTTTTCCTTTGCCCATTACCACACCGCTTGGTCCTGTTGTGGTGGGTGATTCTGTAACGCCGTTCGTCTGTAGGAGGAAGAGAAGCGGACCAAAGCGCAGCGTGGTGGTTGTTCATTGTAATTTATTGACGACACTATACATGAACAAACTAACGAAAAAACAAGAAACGTGAGAACTCAAAACAGCCCTGTCTGGTGCAAACACAAAAACAGGAACAATCACCCACAAACACACAGTGAAACCCAGGCTACCTAAATATGGTTCCCAATCAGAGACAATGACGAACACCTGCCTCTGATTGAGAACCATATCAGGCCGAACATAGAACTAGACAAACTAGACATGAAACATAGAATGCCCACTCAGATCACACCCTGACCAACCACAACATAGAAATATACAAAGTAAACTATGGTCAGGGTGTGACACAGGGGTTTGAACTCCAACGCTCTAACCATTAGGCTACCCTGCCGAATGCTTTTCCAAAAGTCTTAAAGGAGTTCCCACATATGCTGAGCACTTGTTGTCTGCTTTTCCTTCACTCTGTGGTCCAACTCTTCCCAAACCATCTCAATTGGGTTGAGGTCGGTTGATTGTGGAGGCCAGGTCATCTGATGCAGCACTCCATCACTCTCCTTCTTGGTCAAATAGCCCATACACAGCCTGGAGGTGTGTTGGGTCATTGTCCTGTTGAAAAACAAATGATAGTCAAATTAAGCACAGACCAGATGGGATGGCGTATCGCTGCAGAATGCTGTGGTAGCCATGCTAGTTAAGTGCGCCTTGAATTCTAAATAAATCACTGACAGTGTCACCAGCAAATCACCCCCACATCATATCACCTCCTCCTCCTTGCTTCACGGTGGGAAATAAACATGCAGAGATCATCCGTTCACCCACACCACTTCCTCCTCCATGCTTCACGGTGGGAAATAAACATGCAGAGATCATCCGTTCACCCACACCACTTCCTCCTCCATGCTTCACAGTGGGAAATAAACATGCAGAGATCATCTGTTCACCCACACCGCATCTAACAAAGACACGGCGGTTGGGGGAAAAGAAAAAAAAATTGGACTCATCAGACCAAAGGACAGATTTCCACCGGTCTATTGCTCATGTTTCTTGGCCCAAGCAAGTCTCTTCTTATTATTGGTGTCCTTTAGTAGAGGATTCTTTGCAGCAATTTGACCATGAAGGCCTGATTCACGCAGTTTCCTCAGAACAGTTGATGTTGAGATTTGTGAAGCAAATTGCTGAGGCTGGAAACTCTAATGAACTTATCCTCTGCAGCAGAGGTAACTCTGGGTCTTCCATTCCTGTGGCGGTCCTCATGAGAGCAGGTTTCATCATAGCGCTTGATGTTTTTTGTGTCTGCACTTGAAGAAACTTTTAAAGTTCTTGAAATGTTCCTCCGCATTGACTTCATGTCTTGAAGCAATGACGGACTGTCATTTCTCTTTGCTTATTTGAGCTGTTAATATGGACTCGGTCTTTTACCAAATAGGGCTATCTTCTGTATACACCCCCTACCTTCTAACAACACATCTGATTGGCTCAAAGGCATTAAGATGGAAATAAATTCCACTATTTAACTTTTAACAAGGCACACCTGTTAATTGAAATGCATTCCAAGTGACTACCTCATGAAACTGGTTGAAAGAATGCCACGAGAGTGCAAAGCTGATATCAAGGCAAAGGGTGGCTACTTTGAAGAATCTCAAATATAAAATATATTTTGATTTGTTTAACACTTTTCTGGTTACTACATGATTCCATATGTGTTATTTAATAGTGTTGATGTCTTCACTATTATTCTACAATGTAGAACATTTTATAAAAAATAAACAAATAAAAAAACCTTTGAATAAGTAGCTGTGTCCAAACTTTTGACTGGTATTGTATGTTTGTTTCATCACAAAAACTGGAGAGCAACATCTGTCCTGTGAAGTCCACAAAGCAAATATTGCATGTAACAAACAGTTACATGACCTGGAACATGGTCCAACAAGTTAATGTTTTCGATAGTTTTACTGAACAACTACTGATTTAGAACCACTGAGTTACCGCAAGTCAGCACAAAGATGACGAGAGTATTGACACTGCTGTTACAGCACCATTTCAACTTAAACATTCACATCAAATCAACAAGGCTATATATGTTTAGTTTGAACTCCAATGCCATCCTCCTCTCTTACATGTTGGCAAAACAGTCAATGGCTCTGTCATACAGTACTCTTTACGTTGTTGTTTTCATAGGCTAGCAAGCATTCTAGCTAGGTAGCCTAACTTCCTCGCATGGGCAACAATGAGCCAGCTTAGTTAGCTAGTTAACTAGTTAGTTAATGTGAGCCTTCTAGGCTACATCTTGAACTTCAATTGCCTCAGGCCAGTGGTACAATATATTAATTCACGCCATCATAATCATTGGCCTGTAGAGAGAATTAAGTCAAAACCACAAGTCCAAATCCCCATCTCCATCCATGGCCTAGGAAAGGGATGATTTAGCAAGCTAGCTACAGCAGGACATCAAGTTGGCCAGAAACGAAAAATACTTTTTTCTTAGGATGTGATTTGATTGGTGTGAAGCCAAATCCAAAGTGACCTCATTTGTGGAGCGGGGGGGGGGGGGGGGGGGGGGGGGGGGGGGGGGGGGGGGGGGGGTTGCTGCACCAGGACATCCCCACAGTTGAGCTCAGCTTAATGCTGATTGGCTAATTATTTCATTTATTTGTATTTATCAAGGAAGGCCATTATGCTTGCTGGCATCAATCAGTCAAATGCTATGGCCGCCACACTTCTTACTGTTTTGTCCCAGACAGCGTCAGATACATGGACTACACAGAATGGCGCTGTTCCACTCGCTCAGAGATTCAGCCACTAGCCAATTGACAAAAAATGATGAAAACACAGAGAGAGACAAAAGATACGTTTAAATGTTTCTATTGGTCAAATATTTGGGGAAGCTTCCTTTGGTATCCATGACTACACATAGATGGTGGCTGGGATCTCTGCACTATAGGTCTAGACATGTGGGATGATGATGATGTTGATGATGTTGAGGATGATGACGATGATGATGATGAAGATGATGATGTTGTGCTAGTCTGTCTCTGTCTGTCTGTTGTCTGATTTGTAACCAATCCGAAGATGTTCTAGTCCTATCCCTGATGCATTATGGGGACTGTAGTACATTGCGGTATTATTCAAAAATACAGTGTACAGTCATAATAAACTAAAGAAAAAAGACAACATCGTATCAATATACGAGCCTTTGTTTGTTTGTAGTGTGCTGGATAGTGCATGCAGTACATGCCTGTAGCTGCTGAGAAACAACAAACATGTTATTATAATGACAGTCTCACAATAAAGATGATGCGTATCACGACAGTCAGGCCTCTGTGTTTTATTACTACAAATAGCGTTGTGTTTTTTTTTTAAGCTGTAGGATATACCATCACGTAAAGAAGAAGAAACAGATTCATGTTAATTAAAGTTACAGTGTAACGGCTCATGTTAATTAAAGTTACAATGTAACGGCTCATGTTAATTAAAGTTACAATGTAACGGCTCATGTTAATTAAAGTTACAATGTAACGGCTCATGTTAATTAAAGTTACAGTGTAACGGCTCATGTTAATTAAAGTTACAATGTAACGGCTCATGTTAATTAAAGTTACAGTGTAACGGCTCATGTTAATTAAAGTTACAGTGTAACGGCTCATGTTAATTAAAGTTACAATGTAACGGCTCATGTTAATTAGAGTTACAATGTAACGGCTCATCAACCATTTCATTGCCAATATATAAGAATAGAACACTGATCAGATTAGATAATAGTAGTATAGTTCTCCATGGAATCTAGAGCTAGGAGAAAATAAAGATTAAAAAAAGGTAATTAATGGATCATTAAAGGAGCCATAACAACGGGGTCAAAGACACGACAGCAGAAACAGATAGAGGGGAAAATACATGGGATGATAATTCCTTAGTACTGTAAAAACATGTCCAGTCATCTTCCTGCGAACACACACACACACATACACACACATACACACACACACACACACACACACACACACACACACACACACACACACACACACACACACACACACACACACACACACATACACACATATACACACATATACACACACATACACACACACACATATACACACACATACACACACACACATATACACACACATACACACACATATACATACACACACACACATATACACACATACACACACACACACACACACACACACACACACACACACACACACACACACACACACACACACACACACACACACACACACACACACACACACACACACACACACACACACACACATACACTCACTCACACACACACACACACACACACACACACATACACACGCACACACACACACACACACACACACACACCAATGGACAGAAGGACTCACTATGGACCCTTATACATCTCTGGTCTAGATATACTAGTCAGCCAGCCAGCCAGCCAGGTGACTACAGGAGAATGGTAGGACCTCAGCCAAGCCGGGCAAAGATCAATCTTTCAGCTGATGTAAGAGAGGGACACAGTTCACACACACTCACACACACCAGTGAGACACTCAGCGACACTGCTTCTCCCTGAGGATCACTCCCTGGAGCCCGTCTGTGTGAGGGGAGACCTGAGCCTGAGACCAGAACACTGTGAGTAACCTACAATGTGATTACAAACTGATCCCAATATAATGTATGTTCTTTACAGTATCTAGAGCTATGTTTATTTGGCTGTGACCCCAGTGTATATTATTATTTAAAGTATATTTATAGATGGCTTTGGTGGAAAACCCCGCTTGGGTTTTAGCTCGATCAGAGATGACTTTAGAGATCAGAGATGACTTTAGAGATCAGAGATTACCTTAGAGATCAGAGATGACTTTAGAGATCAGAGATGACCTTAGAGATCAGAGATTACTTTAGAGATCAGAGATGACTTTAGAGATCAGAGATGACTTTAGAGATCAGAGATGACTTTAGAGATCAGAGATGACTTTAGAGATCAGAGATGACCTTAGAGATCAGAGATGACTTTAGAGATCAGAGATGACCTTAGAGATCGGAGATGACTTTAGAGATCAGAGATTACTTTAGAGAGCAAAGGTGACCTTAGAGATCAGAGATGACTTTAGAGATCAGAGATGACCTTAGAGATCAGAGATGACTTTAGAGATCACATAGATCAGAGATTACCTTAGAGATCAGAGATGACCTTAGAGATCAGAGATGACCTTATAGATCAGAGATGACTTTAGAGATCAGAGATTACCTTAGAGATCAGAGATGACTTTAGAGATCAAAGATGACCTTAGAGATCAGAGATGACCTTAGAGATCAGAGATGACCTTAGAGATCACATAGATCAGAGATGACCTTAGAGATCAGAGATTACCTTAGAGATCACATAGATCAGAGATGACCTTAGAGATCAGAGATGACTTTAGAGATCAGAGATGACCTTAGAGATCAGAGAGATCAGAGATGACCTTAGAGATCAGAGATGACCTTCGAGATCAGATATATCAGAGATGACCTTAGAAATCACAGAGATTAGATATGACCTTAGAGATCACAGAGATCAGAGATGACCTTAGACATCACAGAGATCGGAAATGACCTTAGAGATCACCGAGATCGGAGATGACCTTAGAGATCACAGAGATCAGAGATTACCTTAGAGGTCACAGAGATCAGAGATGACCTTAGAAATCACAGAGATTTTATATGGCCTTAGAGATCACAGAGATCAGCGATGAATTTAGAGATCACAGAGATCAGAGATGACCTTAGAGATCACAGAGATCAGAGATGAATTTAGAGATCACAGAGATCAGAGATGACCTTAGAGATCAGAGATGAATTTAGAGATCACAGATCTCATTCTATATCTTCTATGTATGTGAAAGGACCACTGAGAAACAGGGAAGCAGGTACAGGGTGCTTGGTAATGTCAATTGCTGAGTCATTTATTCATTTCCAGCTCTGGTAGATAATCTAATAACATAAAGCTATAACAGGACGTTGGCCTGGATGACAGAATCCCAAACCTTCAGTACTCTATGGTGAGGGACGGAGATGGCCAAGATTCAGTACTCTATGGTGAGGGACGGAGATGGCCAAGATTCAGTACTCTATGGTGAGGGACGGAGATGGCCAAAACTTCAGTACTTTATGGTGAGGGACGGAGATGGCCAAGATTCAGTACTCTATGGTGAGGGACGGAGATGGCCAAGATTCAGTACTCTATGGTGAGGGACGTAGATGGCCAAGATTCAGTACTCTATGGTGAGGGACGGAGATGGCCAAGATTCAGTACTCTATGGTGAGGGACAGAGATGGCCAAGATTCAGTACTCTATGGTGAGGGACGGAGATGGCCAAGGTTTTAGCGGTACGATTTGCTACAATCTGATGGTAGTTTGAGTTCAACCAGAGAAGGGCATTGACTTGACTCAACTGGGCATTGACTCGACTCGACTCAACTGGGCATTGACTTGACTCAACTCAACTGGGCATTGACTTGACTCAACTCAACTGGGCATGGACTTGACTCAACTCAACTGGGCATTGACTTGACTCAACTCAACTGGGCATTGACTTGACTCAACTCAACTGGGCATTGACTTGACTCAACTCAACTGGGCATTGACTTGACTCAACTCAACTGGGCATTGACTCAACAAGCACAGAATATTCAGAGAGTTAAACACTCCTCTTCATTTAATTTCCACATGACCATAAGCAAGTTTCATTGCTGTCTTCTACTTCACACTATATTCAATCCGCATAGCAGAAGTTCAGTTTTACAGCGAGATTGACATTTAAAAGGCAATGTTCCCGCTTTAGCGGAGCCCACCTTCACGGTAAACACTGCTTATGTTGGCACAACTGTAAATTACCTTCACGGTAAACGCTGCTTATGTTGGCACAACTGTAAATTACCTTCACGGTAAACGCTGCTTATGTTGGCACAACTGTAAATTACCTTCACGGTAAACACTGCTTATGTTGGCACAACTGTAAATTACCTTCACGTTTTTATCGCGGAATGTGTAACACTTCAGCGATACAGACTGAATAGAACCCTTGGACTCTAACGTCTTCGACTTTTACAATGATACAGTACCAGCAAATTCTGTCATTAGTTCAAAATGAAAGAACAGCCTCTACTCACATGAAAATAATCATTGCGTAAATGAGAGAGAGAGACATTGGGAATGAGGGAGGGAGGGAGGGAGGGAGGGAGGGAGGGAGGGAGGGAGAGAGAGGGAATGAGAGAAGGAAAACAGGAAACACACAAGAGATGATAACCTCTAGTAAACTCTGACACTGATCAAACACTACAGATAAACAAACGTGTGCTACTACTTGTCAGGGTAATGCGGCTTGTTTTTGTCCCGTGGGCCGTTGGGGTGACATTGGACAGGTTGTTCACCATCTCTCTCTTCCAATCCTGTCGTCAGCGTATCTTTAGACAGAGCTCATGTGCTATTTACAAATCAAACCCTTCCAAGAACATACCGTACAGGGAGTTAACGGGTCAACAGAAATGGAAGGATAAGGAACGATGAGGTTACTGTTGGTCAGGACAACATATCTTTCCCCCGATAGTGACAGAAACAGAGAGATAGAGTGTAGTGGCTTCCTTTCCTCTTTACCACAGCCACTGCCCAAGCCTGAAGCGGGGGTTGTTTGGTACGCATACAGTCCACACTCAAGGTTTCCAAACGGCCAAACATTCAATGACATCCAGGGATATGGCGCAACAAAAATGTTTATTCTTCTTATATCTAACAAATAAATGATTCTCCAATCAACTTAAAGCATAGAATACTTGATATGGAAGATACATATTATGACCTGTCTGTATGTCTGTATGTCTGTATGTCTGTATGTCTGTATGTCTGTATGTCTGTATGTCTGTATGTCTGTATGTCTGTATGTCTGTATGTCTGTATGTCTGTATGGTCAAAAAACTATACCGCTCCCGCATCTAGCAAGGACTTCCTCTCCCGAAGGCCCAACTTCCTGCCTTTATCCTAACACACTTACCACAATACAATGAATAGGCAAGAGGGGGGGGGGGGGGGGGGGCAAAAACTGAGTTACACTAACAAATGAATATATCTCAATCAGGTAAATATACATCATAAAGGTACGTACCTAATATTTCATCATTTACATAAATATTTAATATATTTACACAAATATACATGGAGCTCCATATGTTCAGTCTTTTATACAAATATGTCCAAATCGGCTCTAACACAGAGAGTGAAACTGAGGTTACTATTGGCCATGGCAGACCCTCTTTATCTTTCTCCCCTACTGTCCTGCAGAGGCTGATCACCATATCTTAAGACAGAGCTCAACTATGTACAAGTCCAGTCCCCCATAAAGATAGTACAGACAGTACAGGGAGTCAATGGAAAGGGATGAGGAGCACGATCCCTCTGAAAAAAAAAAACTCTGAATCTGTCCTCTACCATCTCCCTATGGGTCCGCAGAGTTACTGCAGGGGGTCTGCAATTTTTTTGGGGGGGGGGAAATATTAGTTTGGGATTTTTTGATGTGAAAAATATATTATTTTATGAATATCACTAGCTACAACAGAATAGCATTGTGGAAGCACTTTTTATGTCTCTGCGTCCAGTATGAAGGAAGTTAGAGGCAGTGTCGTGACGTTGTATTAGTTCATGTGACGACTGTTGTTCATCGAATGGTTAAAGTTTCTAATTGCGTGATTAACTGAATCACGCAATTATTAACTCATTAACCTGTTAACCAATTATTAACTCATTAACCTGTTAACTCATTAACCTGTTAACCAATTATTAACTCATTAACCTGTTAACTCATTAACCTGTTAACCAATTATTAACTCATTAACCTGTTAACTCATTAACCTGTTAACCAATTATTAACTCATTAACCTGTTAACTCATTAACCTGTTAACCAATTATTAACTCATTAACCTGTTAACTCATTAACCTGTTAACCAATTATTAACTCATTAACCTGTTAACTCATTAACCTGTTAACTCATTAACCTGGGGCACCATGGGAAAACTAGTTTTTATTGAGTTTCTATTTCCCAAATTAACTCAAAGAATATCAGAATATCGATTTCACAACAGCCGCTAATTAATCAGTTACCTCTACAATCTCGTTCTGAACGTCGTACAGCCCGTGAATCTGCACGGACCCGGGTCTCACCAATGAGTTCGTACCACACCAATCTTAGTTGAATATGTATTTACTAAAAAGCTAAAATGATGATAAAAGATACACATAGACAAAACACATTATAGGCTTTTGATTAGAACGGGCCAACACACTATGACGCGTGTTATCCACAATGAGGATTTCAAAAGAGAGAGAAAAACAGAAAGTACACAAGAGATATATACATTTTGGGTGAATTTGTCAGCTATGCTATTCTATCCCTTTCCCCAAACTGCCACTCTTATGGGTCAGAATATAATGATGTAATTACGTGGGGATGATCTCAGAGGATTCTCTCGCCTTCAGCTGTTCGACGACGCGCTACTCCGGCGCACCTCTCTGGTCGTCCTCCCGATGTCCTTTTGCCTTAGGAGTCTGTTCCCTCACCCTTTGCTCTGGAAGGGGTCTTCTGAGGACAGACAGCTCTGTGGCTCAGAGCTCACAGCATAGGAATGAAACACTTTAGATACCACAATTCGATGGGAGATGGAGGCTAGGTGGTTCGACTTGAATTCACCCGCTTAGACACAGCTACTCATCCGTATCT
>NC_048581.1:86477385-86512385 GCF_013265735.2 Oncorhynchus mykiss
ATTGAACTATATATATATATATATATATATACTGTATATGTTTTAATAGTATTGAACTATATATATATATATATATATACTGTATATGTTTTAATAGTATTGAACTATATATATATATATATATATATATATACTGTATATGTTTTAATAGTATTGAACTATATATATATATATATACTGTATATGTTTTAATAGTATTGAACTATATATATATATATATATATACTGTATATGTTTTAATAGTATTGAACTATATATATATATATATATATACTGTATATGTTTTAATAGTATTGAACTATATATATATATATATATATATATACTGTATATGTTTTAATAGTATTGAACTATATATATATATATATATATACTGTATATGTTTTAATAGTATTGAACTATATATATATATATATATACTGTATATGTTTTAATAGTATTGAACTATATATATATATATATACTGTATATGTTTTAATAGTATTGAACTATATATATATATATATATACTGTATATGTTTTAATAGTATTGAACTATATATATACTGTATATGTTTTAATAGTATTGAACTATATATATATATATATATACTGTATATGTTTTAATAGTATTGAACTATATATATATATATATATATACTGTATATGTTTTAATAGTATTGAACTATATATATATATATATATATACTGTATATGTTTTAATAGTATTGAACTATATATATATATATACTGTATATGTTTTAATAGTATTGAACTATATATATATATATACTGTATATGTTTTAATAGTATTGAACTATATATATATATATACTGTATATGTTTTAATAGTATTGAACTATATATATATATATATACTGTATATGTTTTAATAGTATTGAACTATATATATACTGTATATGTTTTAATAGTATTGAACTATATATATATATATATACTGTATATGTTTTAATAGTATTGAACTATATATATATATATATACTGTATATGTTTTAATAGTATTGAACTATATATATATATATATACTGTATATGTTTTAATAGTATTGAACTATATATATATATATATATATATACTGTATATGTTTTAATAGTATTGAACTATATATATATATATATACTGTATATGTTTTAATAGTATTGAACTATATATATATATATATATATACTGTATATGTTTTAATAGTATTGAACTATATATATACTGTATATGTTTTAATAGTATTGAACTATATATATATATATATACTGTATATGTTTTAATAGTATTGAACTATATATATATATATATATATATATACTGTATATGTTTTAATAGTATTGAACTATATATATATATATATACTGTATATGTTTTAATAGTATTGAACTATATATATACTGTATATGTTTTAATAGTATTGAACTATATATATATATATATATATATACTGTATATGTTTTAATAGTATTGAACTATATATATATATATATATATACTGTATATGTTTTAATAGTATTGAACTATATATATATATATATATATACTGTATATGTTTTAATAGTATTGAACTATATATATACTGTATATGTTTTAATAGTATTGAACTATATATATATATATATATATATACTGTATATGTTTTAATAGTATTGAACTATATATATATATATATATATACTGTATATGTTTTAATAGTATTGAACTATATATATACTGTATATGTTTTAATAGTATTGAACTATATATATATATATATATATATATACTGTATATGTTTTAATAGTATTGAACTATATATATATATATATACTGTATATGTTTTAATAGTATTGAACTATATATATATATATATATACTGTATATGTTTTAATAGTATTGAACTATATATATACTGTATATGTTTTAATAGTATTGAACTATATATATATATATATATACTGTATATGTTTTAATAGTATTGAACTATATATATATATATATACTGTATATGTTTTAATAGTATTGAACTATATATATATATATATATATACTGTATATGTTTTAATAGTATTGAACTATATATATATATATACTGTATATGTTTTAATAGTATTGAACTATATATATATATATACTGTATATGTTTTAATAGTATTGAACTATATATATATATATATACTGTATATGTTTTAATAGTATTGAACTATATATATATATATATACTGTATATGTTTTAATAGTATTGAACTATATATATACTGTATATGTTTTAATAGTATTGAACTATATATATATATATATACTGTATATGTTTTAATAGTATTGAACTATATATATATATATATACTGTATATGTTTTAATAGTATTGAACTATATATATATATATATACTGTATATGTTTTAATAGTATTGAACTATATATATATATATATATATACTGTATATGTTTTAATAGTATTGAACTATATATATATATATATACTGTATATGTTTTAATAGTATTGAACTATATATATATATATATATATACTGTATATGTTTTAATAGTATTGAACTATATATATACTGTATATGTTTTAATAGTATTGAACTATATATATATATATATACTGTATATGTTTTAATAGTATTGAACTATATATATATATATATATATACTGTATATGTTTTAATAGTATTGAACTATATATATATATATATATATACTGTATATGTTTTAATAGTATTGAACTATATATATACTGTATATGTTTTAATAGTATTGAACTATATATATATATATATATATACTGTATATGTTTTAATAGTATTGAACTATATATATATATATATATATACTGTATATGTTTTAATAGTATTGAACTATATATATATATATATATATACTGTATATGTTTTAATAGTATTGAACTATATATATACTGTATATGTTTTAATAGTATTGAACTATATATATATATATATATATACTGTATATGTTTTAATAGTATTGAACTATATATATATATATATATACTGTATATGTTTTAATAGTATTGAACTATATATATACTGTATATGTTTTAATAGTATTGAACTATATATATATATATATATATACTGTATATGTTTTAATAGTATTGAACTATATATATATATATATACTGTATATGTTTTAATAGTATTGAACTATATATATATATATATATATACTGTATATGTTTTAATAGTATTGAACTATATATATATATATATATACTGTATATGTTTTAATAGTATTGAACTATATATATATATATATATATACTGTATATGTTTTAATAGTATTGAACTATATATATATATATATATATACTGTATATGTTTTAATAGTATTGAACTATATATATACTGTATATGTTTTAATAGTATTGAACTATATATATATATATATATACTGTATATGTTTTAATAGTATTGAACTATATATATATATATATATACTGTATATGTTTTAATAGTATTGAACTATATATATATATATACTGTATATGTTTTAATAGTATTGAACTATATATATATACTGTATATGTTTTAATAGTATTGAACTATATATATATATATACTGTATATGTTTTAATAGTATTGAACTATATATATATACTGTATATGTTTTAATAGTATTGAACTATATATATATACTGTATATGTTTTAATAGTATTGAACTATATATATATACTGTATATGTTTTAATAGTATTGAACTATATATATATATATATATACTGTATATGTTTTAATAGTATTGAACTATATATATATATATACTGTATATGTTTTAATAGTATTGAACTATATATATATATATACTGTATATGTTTTAATAGTATTGAACTATATATATATATATACTGTATATGTTTTAATAGTATTGAACTATATATATACTGTATATGTTTAATAATACCATCTTTGAGAAATAACTGTCAAAGAAAAGCTGGACCGCTAAAAAAAATTGCAAAAGAAAAAATAAATTGCCGTTCAGAGCACATTAGCTTTAAAACTACAAAATTGTCTCTCCTCTCCATGCCAAATAAGGCCCCCCACCCCACCCCACCCCCTACAAAAATGTGCAGCTCAATGGAAAAATGTGTAGAATAGCATTACAACAGCTAAATTAATCCAGTTGCTAAGATACCTTTATAGGTAAAAGGCTATATTAGAGTTGACACTTCCCCTTACAACGAACAGTGGGGGAGGTCGAAATAATTAAACTGTCTACAAAATCTATTCATTTTAAAATGTTGATTACTACAGTACAGAACTGCTAGATATAGGATCCCAAAGGACGTTTCCCTATATCTTTATAAGACAGCCATCTTCTCTTTCTGGTTATTTATGCTTTAGATAAGGGTTTTTCACTTTTTATTTTCACAAGATTCGGGGGCTACAAATACAAGTGTGTCTATATTTGTGTAATACACTTCAAAAGCTATAGGATATTATAGTCAATGGGTTGGGTCTGTAACAGGTGCAGGTTTTCATCCAGACAAGTGTTCGATTCTAATCGGTTTCTCCTTCAGGTTCCTCCAGCAGGGCAATACCTATACAGAACCCATCCCTGCGTCTTGACCCGGAGGTGCCATGGCAACAGACAGCAACAGACTTGGAGACACCACGGCCACAGAGACGGCCACCAGATTGGTGCACCGAAACATTAACAACCCCAACGCTGTGGAGACCGACAGCTCTATCTCCAGTGGAGAGGTCACTAACCATGGTGAGCAGTTAGTCAACAACAGAGGCAACACACTATCCTCCATATCATCATCATCATCGTCATCATCACAGATTGGTCACATCCTGTATGTAATAGATATTACAGTAGGCTAGCTACCACAACTGTTCATTTCTGTGTGCAGTGGAGAAGCACGCTGAGGATCTGATACAGTGGAAGAGGCATGTGGAGGTCGGTACACTGATGTCTCTATTGTACCTAGATGCCACTTATCAAGCAAAGTAAAGGACTCTGTTTATATGTGCCAACCTGCCACTCTTTCAACCTATGCTGTGTGTGTGTGTGTGTGTGTGTGTGTGTGTGTGTGTGTGTGTGTGTGTGTGTGTGTGTGTGTGTGTGTGTGTGTGTGTGTGTGTGTGTGTGTGTGTGTGTGTGTGTGCGTGTGTGTGTGTGTGTGTGTGTGTGTGTGTGTGTGTGTGTGTGTGTCCTGTGCAGCGAGTAAAGAGTAAGGTGCTGGACCAGATTCAGGGGCATCTTAGCGACCTGCTAGACAAGGCCCTGACTGAATCTGTCCAGACATTTACGCAGAATGAGAACCATGGCAACAACCACGTCAACCATGTCAACAACAACCATGTCACCAGAGACGGGACAGTCACCACCACTAACAACAACGAAAACTCACACAGGTTAGGACAGTTTTGATAATGCTGTACTGTACTGTACTACACTAGACTACATTACACTGTACTATACTGTACTATACTGTACTATACCATACTGTATGGATGACAACACACAGTTTAGGATCTATGTGTGATGTTGGGCCCAGTTTCTCCTGGTCAACTCCCTGCTATGTCCATGAAGGTCCCTGTAGATGTTTGTATGAAAGTGACTGTAGAGGTTGATCTTCTCATGTTGATTTCATCTTCTTTATTCATTTCAGAACCCACACGGAAAAGGATGGAAAAGTATTTATGGACAGACGCTCCATTCTAGAGTTAGTTCATTTTATTTAAACAGACGCTCCATTCTAGAGTTAGTTCATTTCATTTATACAGACGCTCCATTCTAGAGTTAGTTCATTTTATTTAAACAGACGCTCCATTCTAGAGTTAGTTCATTTTATTTAACAGACGCTCCATTCTAGAGTTAGTTCATTTTATTCTGTTATTAGTGGCCTTAAACTGAACCTGATCCATTAGATATATTTTAATGTAGGTACATCATGTATTTACATGTGAATCCTCTTGACCTTGTCATTGTGAATTAGTTTATTGTACCTCTAGTTTAAGTTTACCTAGAGTGTGTACTCCAGGCAAGCTTATCTATGATGCAACAGCATTATATGATGGGATTCATCTCAAACAAACAAACAAACAAACAAACAAACACAGGACACTAGACATGAACTTAATGTTTTGTACACTTTCCACTAGAGAGAATGTACTGTCCACATGGCACAATATTGTGCTATCATGTAACACCATTGTATCAATCAATTGTGTCGTATGGACAGTACATTGTCTCTACTGGGCAAAACATTCATTTCATGTCTAGTGTCCTGTGTTTGAGATGAATCCCGTCAGAATAATGTAACACTGTATATGATAGTGAGATGAATCCCGTCAGAATAATGTAATACTGTATATGATAGTTAGATGAATCCTGTGTGTTCCTCCACAGTGATCTGTTTGAGATCAACCACATTCGGACCATCTACCACATGTTCATCTCAGTGCTCTTCCTCTTCATCATCAGTACACTGGCTGTGGACTACATCGACCAGGGCAGGTGTGTGTGTGTGTGTGTGTGTGGGTGTGTGGGTGCGTGCGTGCGTACGGAAATGACGTCACGCTGCTTGCTTAGCGAGTTGCGCTTTCTCCTGATTCGGCTCACAGCGAGGCTCAAACACAGGACCGCTGCCTTGCTAGCACACGTGAACGCACTCCCGAAGCGTCTTACCAGTCGCGTCACGCAAAAACCTAGCTATTCGTTGATGCAATCGGGGACACATCAGGCTAAGGAGTAAGTTTCAAATATCAAATCAAATCAAATCTAACTGTATTTATCACATGCGCCAAATACAACAAATACACTTACAGTGAAGTGTATACTTAAGAGCCCTTTAACCAACAATGCAGTTCAAGAAAAAGTTAAGAAAATATTTACCAAAGAACCTAAAATCAAAAATAATAAAAAGTAACACAATAAAATAACAATAACGAGGCTATATACAGGGGATACCGGTACCGAGTCAATGTGCAGCTGTTGGAGTTGTGTTTGGCCACGCAGTCGTGGGTGAACAGAGAGTATAGGAGGGGACTAAACACGCAACCCTGAGGTGCCCCAGTGTTGAAAATCATAATGGCAGACGTGTTGTTGCCTACCCTTACCACCTGGGGGTGGCCCATCAGGAAGTCCAGGATCCAGTTGCAGAGGGAGGTGTTTAGTCCCAGGGTCCTTAGCATAGTGATGAGCATGCCCCAGCACTATGGTGTTGAACGCTGAGCTGTAGTCAATGACCTGCTTTCTCACATAGGTGTTTCTTTTGTCTAGGTGGGAAAGGGCAGTTTGGAGTGCGATTGCGATTGTGGATCTGTTGGGGCTGTTTGCAAATTGGAGTTGGTCTAGGGTATTTGGGATGATTCTGTCTCCCTTCATCCATCCTCCTGCCCTATTTCTCTGTCTCCCTTCATTCTCCTCCTCCTCCTCTCTTCCTCTGCCTCCCTTCATCCTCCTCTCTTCCTCTGTCTCCCTTCATTCTTCTCCTCCTCTCATCTTCTGTCTCCCTTCATCCTTCTATCTTCCTCTGTCTCCCTTCATTCTCCTCCTCCTCCTCTCTTCCTCTGCCTCCCTTCATCCTTCTATCTTCCTCTGTCTCCCTTCATTCTCCTCCTGTTCCTCCTCTCATCTTCTGTCTCCCTTCATCCTTCTATCTTCCTCTGTCTCCCTTCATTCTCATCCACCACCTCTCTTCCTCTGTCTCTCTTCATCCTTCTATCTTCCTCTGTCTCCCTTCATCCATCCTCCTGCCCTATTTCTCTGTCTCCTTTCATTCTCCTCCTCCTCTCCTCCTCTGTCTCCCTTCATCCTTCTATCTTCCTCTGTCTCCCTTCATTCTCCTCCTCCTCCTCTCATCTTCTGTCTCCCTTCATCCTCCTCTCTTCCTCTCTCCCTTCATCCATCCTTCTATCTTCCTCTGTCTCCCTTCATCCATCCTCCTGCCCTATTTCTCTGTCTCCCTTCATTCTCCTCCTCCTCTCTTCCTCTGTCTCCCTTCATCCATCCTTCTATCTTCCTCTGCCTCCCTTCATCCTTCTATCATCCTCTGTCTCCCTTCATTCTCCTCCTCCTCCTCTCATCTTCTGCCTCCCTTCATCCTTCTATCTTCCTCTGTCTCCCTTCATGCCACCTCACCACCTGCCTGCCATGACGGTTCCATTCTACCTTCAGGAAGTTTCTGCTCTTTATAACCCAAGGAAACTCTGACACATCGCTCACACTTTTAGCGTTACTTTTCAAGAATGGTAAAGGCGTCCGCACACACAGGTTAGGTTTGCTCCTAGAAGAACTCGTCTAGGTCGAAGCGACCGTCTGTGATCGCATACTCCCTAAAGACCTTTGCTCTGAAACACAGCAATATTACTGATGTTTGTCCCTCTTGAGCCACTGTAGCGACATAGTAGCCAGAAACACTTCCTCAAAATAGTCTGAATTGATAATCTAAGATAAATCAAGAAATCTGTCAATAGTTGTTTACGTCTTTTCACCGAGGAGGTCTTAATCTGGCAATTTTATATCTAACTAAGATGTTTGGTGTAGTATATCTCAAGTTTTTTTTTTTAAACATAAAAAACTTAGCATCTCTTGTGGAATGACAACAAACACTTAATGTTCCAACTCCTACTAGGAGTAGTACTGTTGACCAATCACAGACACAGGTTTAGACTGGGAAGCATACAATAAGCTTCGGACTTTACTAAGGTTTTTGAAGAGTCCATTCTGTTACAATTCAATATATTCTATTCAATTCTATCCCCAGACTGGTGCTGGAGTTTGACCTGTTGTCCTATGCCTTTGGGAAGCTACATATAGTAGGTTTGGCCTGGCTGTTGATGTTCAGCTACACGTTGGCCGTGCCCTACTATGCCCTGGCTCTCTGGGGGACTCTCTACCATCGCAGCCCGGTACAGGGGGTACTGTCGGTGGGTGCTGGGCTGGTGCTCTCCGCCTTGCAGGCCGCTGTACTGGGGGTTCTCCCTATATACGTGGTCTTTCACTACCAGCTGCCTCCAGCCTCACGATTCATCATCATATTGGAACAGGTATGGACAACATTGTATAGTAAAGTCAACACCATGAAATTTGGAATTACTAGAAGACGTATGGATGGATGTGTGTACCTACAGTGGTGTGTGGTGGAGATCTGTCTGATAGTGGTGTGTGGTGGAGATCTGTCTGATAGTGGTGTGTGGTGGAGATCTGTCTGATAGTGGAAAGTTGAGTAATTAAGTAAAGACAGTGATGAATATAGACATGAGCATCAACAGCATCTCATATTATACGAGTAAAAGTAGAGAACTGATCCTGATTGGACAGTGTCCCATCTCTGATTGTTGTGACAGTGTTTATATTCATCCTGATTGGACAGTGTCCCATCTCTGCTTGTTGTGACAGTGTTTATATTCATCCTGATTGGACAGTGTCCCATCTCTGCTTGTTGTGGCAGTGTTTATATTCATCCTGATTGGACAGTGTCCCATCTCTGCTTGTTGTGGCAGTGTTTATATTCATCCTGATTGGACAGTGTCCCATCTCTGCTT
Organism: Oncorhynchus mykiss; assembly: GCF_013265735.2. NCBI lineage: Eukaryota > Metazoa > Chordata > Actinopteri > Salmoniformes > Salmonidae > Oncorhynchus > Oncorhynchus mykiss. Next base: position 86,486,870 of record NC_048581.1, read on the forward strand.
GTTGTGACAGTGTTTATATTCATCCTGATTGGACAGTGTCCCATCTCTTCTTGTTGTGACAGTGTTTATATTCATCCTGATTGGACAGTGTCCCATCTCTGCTTGTTGTGGCAGTGTTTATATTCATCCTGATTGGACAGTGTCCCATCTCTGCTTGTTGTGGCAGTGTTTGTATTTAACTGGGTTGGACTCATCCTATCTCTGCCCTGCTCCTCTTATCTTCACACTGATATTGTCAATAAAGAAAGGTTGATTTAATAAATCAGCTGGATGACTAGCTTGGTCATTTGTTATCTTTTTTTATTGAGTACTTTTTAGAATTGGCAGGAGAACATATGAGACTTTGGATGCAGTAACCAAACCTGGGTTCAAACACTATTTGAAATCATTTCAAATAATTTAGCTGAACTTGATTGAGATTAGAATAGTGACAAAAGATCAGCCCTGTCCATCTGGCTCTCCAGGCAGGCTAAAGAAAAGGTGTCGTGGGATAATCAGAATTTGTTGGTAACATATGTAAGATGTTTTATATTTATCAAATGGGTGTAAGTTAATTCTCATCAGAATGGTATTTTTGTGTAATTCTGTGGTGAGGTTGCAGTTATCTGTTCTATGTCAAAACTAAGTTGCCTGGGCCGCTGAGAGGGGAGAGGTCAAAGTGTCATCATGTGTAAACATCTTTTACTCCCTACCTTTTCTAGTGGGGAAAGAAGGGTTGCAGTGTTGTTTCTATCTTAAACTATAGCCTCACCCTCCTCTCCGTGAGTTTGTCCAGGAGTTTGTATTTAGAGTGGGTTGTATATAAATGACAATTTGATATATGCCTGTTGATATGGAGGATTTGGTTTATGGTTTCACGGGTTTAGGAAAGGAGACAAAGCTGAACGATGAGTTATGTCTATGCTGTCTGACTATGTGTGTCTTTGCTATTAAAGGAACTCAGTTGCATTGTAAGGGGGCTCTCAGAGAATTCATGGTTAGACACTGAATCGATCTGAGAGTCACAGGGTTGTGATAGAGCTCATATAATTAAAGATGGACTTTGATAACTAACTCTGACTTGTGTGTGTGGTTTGCTCCCATGATTTGGTAAATAGAGGAAATTTCCACGACAAAGGCTAAAAGTATTTGAAAGATTTCAAAAACTATTTGAACCCAGGTCTGGCAATAACTCTCACAAGGACAATTCTATTCCAATCCCTGGATTCATCTAAGGTGTGGATGTCAATGTAACAAGTTGCAGTCATTCATTGTTCATGATTGATTTGTTTTATTGCCTTAGCTGGCTCCATTTGCCTGGTATAACGTTTGCATGTTGTCTGCTGTTCAGATCCGTTTCCTGATGAAAAGCTACTCTTTCATCCGAGAGAATGTCCCAGTCATCCTTAAACACAAGACAAAGGAAGGTAACGACAAGGATAATGTAATGTAATATAAAATAGTGAATGCAATGACACAGAAACTACCACCCAATGACGATTGCATTTATATTGGAGTCATTCAGTGCATTCAACTGACCATGATGAGTCATATTGTCAATACAGTGTCAGAACCTCAGAACCTTGTCTATTATAGAGGTGACATATAGAACCTCAGAACCTTGTCTAACGTGTTTATAGAGCTGACATATAGAACCTCAGAACCTTGTCCAAGGTGTTTATAGAGGTGACATATAGAACCTTGTCTAAAGTGTTTATAGAGGTGACATAAAAAACCTCAGAACCTTGTCCAAGGTGTTTATAGAGGTGACATATAGAACCTTGTCTAAAGTGTTTATAGAGGTGACATATAGAACCTCAGAACCTTGTCTAAAGTGTTTATAGAGCTGACATATAGAACCTCAGAACCTTGTCTAACGTGTTTATAGAGCTGACATATAGAACCTCAGAACCTTGTCTAAAGTGTTTATAGAGCTGACATATAGAACCTCAGAACCTTGTCTAAAGTGTTTATAGAGCTGACAAATAGAACCTCAGAACCTTGTCTAAAGTGTTTATAGAGCTGACATATAGAACCTCAGAACCTTGTCTAAAGAGTTTATAGACCTGACATATAGAACATCAGAACCTTGTCTAACGTGTTTATAGAGGTGACATATAGAACATCAGAACCTTGTCTAAAGTGTTTATAGAGCTGACATATAGAACCTTGTCTAACGTGTTTATAGAGCTGACATATAGAACATCAGAACCTTGTCTAACGTGTTTATAGAGCTGACATATAGAACATCAGAACCTTGTCTAACGTGTTTATAGAGGTGACATATAGAACATCAGAACCTTGTCTAACGTGTTTATAGAGCTGACATATAGAACCTCAGAACCTTGTCTAAAGTGTTTATAGAGCTGACATATAGAACCTCAGAACCTTGTCTAAAGTGTTTATAGAGCTGACATATAGAACCTCAGAACCTTGTCTAAAGTGTTTATAGAGATGACATATAGAACCTCAGAACCTTGTCTAAAGTGTTTATAGAGGTGACATATAGAACCTTGTCTAAAGTGTTTATAGAGGTGACATATAGAACCTTGTCTAAAGTGTTTATAGAGGTGACATATACAGTAGAATCTTAGGGCCAGGATTTTTTCCTGACCATGTGGCCTGACCAAGATAGGCCCTGTATTGTCATGACATCACCTCAACAGACAATACTGCCTGACTAATGACATCATTGTGTTTCTCAGGAGAGGGTCCCAGGTTCCCAACGTTCTCGAGTTACCTCTATTTCCTCTTTGCTCCCACCCTCATCTACAGAGAGTCTTACCCCAGAAACCCACACATTAGATGGAGCTATGTTGGCGTAACGTTTGCTAAGGTGAGTTATTTTCCTATTGTTAATCTTAATGATAGATTGTCCTGTATTGTCTGCTGTAGATATACAGTTCATGTTTTAGTCTATTTTAAAATAACCAGTGAACGTAATCACCCTAATAATAAATAAATGATTTGATTTCATACTGTAAAGTGTTTTTTCCAGAGCTCAATTTGCTTTATATAGTAAGGGAGAGACTACCCTTATTCGCCCTCTGTTGGTAGAGGTGTTTGTTGAATGCAGTCTGTGGCTCAGTATTGTTCCAGTAGCAGGTCATTGACATACCAGTATAGTTCAGGTCTCCAATCTATACTATAATTTAACTGTAATCTCTAATCTTATCAGTCTATATTATTGTATATACCGTGTAGTATCTTTTGCTTTTATAATTCTGAACTCTGGACAGATTCCTCGGCCATGGTTAGACCGTACAAACAGATCTGGGACCAGGCTAGTCAGTCTACTGCTACAATACAAACATATCTGGGACCAGGCTAGTCAGTCTACTGCTACAATACAAACAGATCTGGGACCAGGCTAATCAGTCTACTGCTATACAATACAAACAGATCTGGGACCAGGCTAATCAGTCTACTGCTATACAATACAAACAGATCTGGGACCAGGCTAGTCAGTCTACTGTTATACAATACAAACAGATCTGGGACCAGTCTAGTCAGTCTACTGCTATACAATACAAACAGATCTGGGACCAGGCTAGTCAGTCTACTGCTATACAATACAAACAGATCTGGGACCAGGCTAGTCAGTCTACTGCTATACAATACAAACAGATCTGGGACCAGGCTAGTCAGTCTACTGCTATACAATACAAACAGATCTGGGACCAGGCTAGTCAGTCTACTGCTACAATACAAACAGATCTGGGACCAGGCTAGTCAGTCTACTGTTATACAATACAAACAGATCTGGGACCAGGCTAGTCAGTCTACTGCTATACAATACAAACAGATCTGGGACCAGGCTAGTCAGTCTACTGCTACAATACAAACAGATCTGGGACCAGGCTAGTCAGTCTACTGTTATACAATACAAACAGATCTGGGACCAGGCTAGTCAGTCTACTGCTATACAATACAAACAGATCTGGGACCAGGCTAGTCAGTCTACTGCTATACAATACAAACAGATCTGGGACCAGTCTTGCCACGGGTGACTTTTCCATTTATCCTCAACCAGTTTCCTTCCTGTCCTTCACTCAGATTCTGGGATGTCTTTTCTATGGTTACTTTATCCTGGTGAGACTGTGCATACCTGTCTTCATGAATGACAGCAACAAGCCTTTCAGCACCAGAACCCTGGTCCTGGCCTTGTTCCATGCTACACTTCCAGGTAATTCGTCAGACAGTGTATACATAAATATATATAAATATATATAAATATATATAAAGCCACATCAGTAGAAGAATGTAGCCTATATTCTAATTGGGAGTGGTGAATTTGTAAGATTTTTTTATATATATATACCTTTATTTAACTAGTAGGCAAGTCAGTTAAAAACAAATTCTTATTTTCAATGACGGCCTACCCCGGCCAAACCCCGGACGACGCTCGGCCAATTTTGCGTCACCCTATGGGACTCCCAATCACAGCCAGTTGTGATACAGCCTGGATTCAAACCAGGGTGTCTGTAGTGACGCCTCAAGCACTGAGATGCAGTGCCTCAGACCGCTGAGCCACTCGGGAGCCCCAGAGTGAACTGTGGTGCCCTGATGGTGTTTGCACTTTATTTAAGGAGGAAAGAAAGACCAACCTTATCCAATGTGAACCTATCATGGGGTAGGACCCAGAATGCACTAGGACCGAAGGCTTACTGACAAAGTTCTAGTTTGTTAGGTTAGAGGATGAAGGTCAAATCTAAATGTATTTGTCACATTGCTTCGTGAACAACAGGTCTAGACTAACAGTGAAATATGTACGGGCCCTTACAAACCATGGAGAGAGAAAGAAAACAGAGAAATAATAGACATTTAAACACGTAATAATAAAGTAATATTATTTAATAATAAAGTGATAATAAATACGCAATGTGTATATGGCTATATACATGGGGTACCAGTACTGAGTTTATGTGTAGGGGTACGAGGTAATAACTTGGCTATATACATGGGGTACCAGCACTGAGTTTATGTGTAGGGGTACGAGGTAATAACTTGACTATATACATGGGGTACCAGCACTGAGTTTATGTGTAGGGGTACGAGGTAATAACTTGGCTATATACATGGGGTACCAGTACTGAGTTTATGTGTAGGGGTACGAGGTAATAACTTGGCTATATACATGGGGTACCAGCACTGAGTTTATGTGTAGGGGTACGAGGTAATAACTTGGCTATATACATGGGGTACCAGTACTGAGTTTATGTGTAGGGGTACGAGGTAATAACTTGGCTATATACATGGGGTACCAGCACTGAGTTTATGTGTAGGGGTACGAGGTAATAACTTGACTATATACATGGGGTACCAGCACTGAGTTTATGTGTAGGGGTACGAGGTAATAACTTGGCTATATACATGGGGTACCAGCACTGAGTTTATGTGTAGGGGAACGAGGTAATAACTTGACTATATACATGGGGTACCAGCACTGAGTTTATGTGTAGGGGTACGAGGTAATAACTTGACTATATACATGGGGTACCAGCACTGAGTTTATGTGTAGGGGTACGAGGTAATAACTTGACTATATAAATGGGGTACCAGCACTGAGTTTATGTGTAGGGGTACGAGGTAATAACTTGACTATCTATATACATGGGGTACCAGCACTGAGTTTATGTGTAGGGGTACGAGGTAATAACTTGGCTATATACATGGGGTACCAGCACTGAGTTTATGTGTAGGGGTACGAGGTAATAACTTGACTATATAAATGGGGTACCAGCACTGAGTTTATGTGTAGGGGTACGAGGTAATAACTTGACTATCTATATACATGGGGTACCAGTACTGAGTTTATGTGTAGGGGTACGAGGTAATAACTTGGCTATATACATGGGGTACCAGCACTGAGTTTATGTGTAGGGGTACGAGGTAATAACTTGACTATATACATGGGGTACCAGCACTGAGTTTATGTGTAGGGGTACGAGGTAATAACTTGGCTATATACATGGGGTACCAGCACTGAGTTTATGTGTAGGGGAACGAGGTAATAACTTGACTATATACATGGGGTACCAGCACTGAGTTTATGTGTAGGGGTACGAGGTAATAACTTGACTATATACATGGGGTACCAGCACTGAGTTTATGTGTAGGGGTACGAGGTAATAACTTGACTATATAAATGGGGTACCAGCACTGAGTTTATGTGTAGGGGTACGAGGTAATAACTTGACTATCTATATACATGGGGTACCAGCACTGAGTTTATGTGTAGGGGTACGAGGTAATAACTTGACTATATACATGGGGTACCAGCACTGAGTTTATGTGTAGGGGTACGAGGTAATAACTTGGCTATATACATGGGGTACCAGCACTGAGTTTATGTGTAGGGGTACGAGGTAATAACTTGACTATATACATGGGGTACCAGGACTGAGTTTATGTGTAGGGGTACGAGGTAATAACTTGACTATATACATGGGGTACCAGCACTGAGTTTATGTGTAGGGGTACGAGGTAATAACTTGGCTATATACATGGGGTACCAGCACTGAGTTTATGTGTAGGGGTACGAGGTAATAACTTGGCTATATACATGGGGTACCAGCACTGAGTTTATGTGTAGGGGTACGAGGTAATAACTTGACTATATAAATGGGGTACCAGCACTGAGTTTATGTGTAGGGGTACGAGGTAATAACTTGACTATCTATATACATGGGGTACCAGCACTGAGTTTATGTGTAGGGGTACGAGGTAATAACTTGACTATATACATGGGGTACCAGCACTGAGTTTATGTGTAGGGGTACGAGGTAATAACTTGGCTATATACATGGGGTACCAGCACTGAGTTTATGTGTAGGGGTACGAGGTAATAACTTGACTATATACATGGGGTACCAGCACTGAGTTTATGTGTAGGGGTACGAGGTAATAACTTGACTATATACATGGGGTACCAGCACTGAGTTTATGTGTAGGGGTACGAGGTAATAACTTGGCTATATACATGGGGTACCAGCACTGAGTTTATGTGTAGGGGTACGAGGTCATAACTTGACTATCTATATACATGGGGTACCAGCACTGAGTTTATGTGTAGGGGTACGAGGTAATAACTTGACTATATAAATGGGGTACCAGCACTGAGTTTATGTGTAGGGGTACGAGGTAATAACTTGACTATCTATATACATGGGGTACCAGTACTGAGTTTATGTGTAGGGGTACGAGGTAATAACTTGGCTATATACATGGGGTACCAGCACTGAGTTTATGTGTAGGGGTACGAGGTAATAACTTGACTATATACATGGGGTACCAGCACTGAGTTTATGTGTAGGGGTACGAGGTAATAACTTGGCTATATACATGGGGTACCAGCACTGAGTTTATGTGTAGGGGAACGAGGTAATAACTTGACTATATACATGGGGTACCAGCACTGAGTTTATGTGTAGGGGTACGAGGTAATAACTTGACTATATACATGGGGTACCAGCACTGAGTTTATGTGTAGGGGTACGAGGTAATAACTTGACTATATAAATGGGGTACCAGCACTGAGTTTATGTGTAGGGGTACGAGGTAATAACTTGACTATCTATATACATGGGGTACCAGCACTGAGTTTATGTGTAGGGGTACGAGGTAATAACTTGACTATATACATGGGGTACCAGCACTGAGTTTATGTGTAGGGGTACGAGGTAATAACTTGGCTATATACATGGGGTACCAGCACTGAGTTTATGTGTAGGGGTACGAGGTAATAACTTGACTATATACATGGGGTACCAGCACTGAGTTTATGTGTAGGGGTACGAGGTAATAACTTGACTATATACATGGGGTACCAGCACTGAGTTTATGTGTAGGGGTACGAGGTAATAACTTGGCTATATACATGGGGTACCAGCACTGAGTTTATGTGTAGGGGTACGAGGTAATAACTTGGCTATATACATGGGGTACCAGCACTGAGTTTATGTGTAGGGGTACGAGGTAATAACTTGACTATATAAATGGGGTACCAGCACTGAGTTTATGTGTAGGGGTACGAGGTAATAACTTGACTATCTATATACATGGGGTACCAGCACTGAGTTTATGTGTAGGGGTACGAGGTAATAACTTGACTATATACATGGGGTACCAGCACTGAGTTTATGTGTAGGGGTACGAGGTAATAACTTGGCTATATACATGGGGTACCAGCACTGAGTTTATGTGTAGGGGTACGAGGTAATAACTTGACTATATACATGGGGTACCAGCACTGAGTTTATGTGTAGGGGTACGAGGTAATAACTTGACTATATACATGGGGTACCAGCACTGAGTTTATGTGTAGGGGTACGAGGTAATAACTTGGCTATATACATGGGGTACCAGCACTGAGTTTATGTGTAGGGGTACGAGGTAATAACTTGACTATCTATATACATGGGGTACCAGCACTGAGTTTATGTGTAGGGGTACGAGGTAATAACTTGACTATATAAATGGGGTACCAGCACTGAGTTTATGTGTAGGGGTACGAGGTAATAACTTGACTATCTATATACATGGGGTACCAGTACTGAGTTTATGTGTAGGGGTACGAGGTAATAACTTGGCTATATACATGGGGTACCAGCACTGAGTTTATGTGTAGGGGTACGAGGTAATAACTTGACTATATACATGGGGTACCAGCACTGAGTTTATGTGTAGGGGTACGAGGTAATAACTTGGCTATATACATGGGGTACCAGCACTGAGTTTATGTGTAGGGGAACGAGGTAATAACTTGACTATATACATGGGGTACCAGCACTGAGTTTATGTGTAGGGGTACGAGGTAATAACTTGACTATATACATGGGGTACCAGCACTGAGTTTATGTGTAGGGGTACGAGGTAATAACTTGACTATATAAATGGGGTACCAGCACTGAGTTTATGTGTAGGGGTACGAGGTAATAACTTGACTATCTATATACATGGGGTACCAGCACTGAGTTTATGTGTAGGGGTACGAGGTAATAACTTGACTATATACATGGGGTACCAGCACTGAGTTTATGTGTAGGGGTACGAGGTAATAACTTGGCTATATACATGGGGTACCAGCACTGAGTTTATGTGTAGGGGTACGAGGTAATAACTTGACTATATACATGGGGTACCAGCACTGAGTTTATGTGTAGGGGTACGAGGTAATAACTTGACTATATACATGGGGTACCAGCACTGAGTTTATGTGTAGGGGTACGAGGTAATAACTTGGCTATATACATGGGGTACCAGCACTGAGTTTATGTGTAGGGGTACGAGGTAATAACTTGGCTATATACATGGGGTACCAGCACTGAGTTTATGTGTAGGGGTACGAGGTAATAACTTGACTATATAAATGGGGTACCAGCACTGAGTTTATGTGTAGGGGTACGAGGTAATAACTTGACTATCTATATACATGGGGTACCAGCACTGAGTTTATGTGTAGGGGTACGAGGTAATAACTTGACTATATACATGGGGTACCAGCACTGAGTTTATGTGTAGGGGTACGAGGTAATAACTTGGCTATATACATGGGGTACCAGCACTGAGTTTATGTGTAGGGGTACGAGGTAATAACTTGACTATATACATGGGGTACCAGCACTGAGTTTATGTGTAGGGGTACGAGGTAATAACTTGACTATATACATGGGGTACCAGCACTGAGTTTATGTGTAGGGGTACGAGGTAATAACTTGGCTATATACATGGGGTACCAGCACTGAGTTTATGTGTAGGGGTACGAGGTAATAACTTGACTATCTATATACATGGGGTACCAGCACTGAGTTTATGTGTAGGGGTACGAGGTAATAACTTGACTATATACATGGGGTACCAGCACTGAGTTTATGTGTAGGGGTACGAGGTAATAACTTGGCTATATACATGGGGTACCAGCACTGAGTTTATGTGTAGGGGTACGAGGTAATAACTTGACTATATACATGGGGTACCAGCACTGAGTTTATGTGTAGGGGTACGAGGTAATAACTTGGCTATATAAATGGGGTACCAGCACTGAGTTTATGTGTAGGGGTACGAGGTAATAACTTGACTATCTATATACATGGGGTACCAGCACTGAGTTTATGTGTAGGGGTACGAGGTAATAACTTGACTATATACATGGGGTACCAGCACTGAGTTTATGTGTAGGGGTACGAGGTAATAACTTGGCTATATACATGGGGTACCAGCACTGAGTTTATGTGTAGGGGTACGAGGTAATAACTTGACTATATACATGGGGTACCAGCACTGAGTTTATGTGTAGGGGTACGAGGTAATAACTTGACTATATACATGGGGTACCAGCACTGAGTTTATGTGTAGGGGTACGAGGTAATAACTTGGCTATATACATGGGGTACCAGCACTGAGTTTATGTGTAGGGGTACGAGGTAATAACTTGACTATATACATGGGGTACCAGCACTGAGTTTATGTGTAGGGGTACGAGGTAATTCAGGTAGATATTTACATATAACTAGGAGTAAAGTGACAAATAATAAACAGTAGCAGCAGCGTATGTGAGTCCCCAAAAATGTGTGGAAAATGGGTCAATGCAGATAGTTAAAGAGTTAACCAAATAGTTACCCGGACGAACTATTTAGCGGGCCTTATGGCTTGGGGGTAGAAGCTGTTCAGGGTCCTGTTGGTTCCAGATTGGTGCATCGGTATCACTTGCCGTGCGGTAGCAGAGAGAACAGTCTATGACTGGGGTGGCTGGAGTCTTTGACAATTTTTAGGGTCTTCTTCTGACACCGCCTGGTATAGAGGTCCTGGGTGGCAGGGAGCTCGGTGTACTTGGTCGTTTGGACCACCCTCTGTAGCGCCTTGCGGTTGGAGGCCGAGCAGTTGTCATACCAGGCGGTGATGCAACCAGTCAAGATTCTCTCAATGGTGCAGCTGCAGAACTTTTTGAGGATCTGAGGTCTCATGCCAAATCTTTTCAGCCTCCTGAGGGGGAAGAGGCGTTATCGTTCCCTCTTCACGACTGCGTTGGTGTGTGTGGACCATAATTGATCCTTAGTGATGTGGACACCGAGGAACTTGAATTTCTCGACCCGCTCCACTACAGCCTTGTTGATGTCGTGCTCGGCCCTCCTTTCCTAGTAGTCCATGATCAGCTCCTTTGTCTTGCTGACGTTGAGGGAGAAGTTGTTTTCCTGGCATCACACTGCCAGGTCTCCGTTCTCCTCCCTACCGTCATGTCGTTGGCAAACTTAATGGTGGCAATGGAGTCGTGCTGTCCACACAGTCGTGGGTGTACAAGGAGTACAGGAGAGGGGACCAAGCACAATCCCCTGAGGAGCCCCCGTGTTGAGGGTGAGGCGGATGTTTTGTTGCCTACCCTCACCACCTGGGGGAGGCCAGTCAGGAAGTCCAGGATCCAGTTGCAGAGGGAAGTGTTCAGTCCCAGGGTCCTTAGCGTAGTGATGAGCTTGGAGGGCACTATGGTGTTGAATGATGAGCCTTATTCAATTAACAGCATTCTCACGTAGGTGTTCCTCTTGTACAGTGGCAAAGGGCAGTGTGTGGAGAGCAATAGAAATTGTGTCATCTGTGGATCTGTTGGGGCGGTATGCAAATTCGAGTGGGTCCAGGGTGTCTGGGATGATGGTGTTGATGTGAGACATCACCAGCCTTTCAATGTTTTTCATGGCTACAGATGTGAGTGGTATGGGGCGATAGTCATTTAGACAGGCTACTTTGGCGTTCATGGGCACAGGGACCATGGTGGTCTGCTTGAAACAAGTAGGTATTACCGACTGTGTCAGGGAGAGGTTGAAAATGTCAGTGAAGACACTTGCCAGCTGGTCAGTGCATGGTCCTGGTAATCAGCTCTAGCCTTTAGCTCAGTGCGGATGTAGCCGGTAATCTATGGCTTCTGGTTGGGGTATGTACGTACGGTCACTGTGGGGACAATGCTGTCGATGCACTTATTAGTGACGTCTGTGACTGATGAGGTCATCAAATGGAACACCACTTCTGTCTTGAGAGCGTCGCTGTTACTTCCGGTTTAAGTTACTGCTTGTAAGCAGGAATCAGGAGGATAGACGTACAAGGCACTGCATCTCAGTGCTAGAGGCGTCACTACAGACCCTGGTTAAATTCCAGGCTGTATCACAACCGACTGTGATTGGGAGTCCCATAGGGAAGCGCACAATTGACTGATCTAGTTTTTTTCGTCTCTAGTTGCACAGTTGATATGCTGGTAGAAATTAGGTAAAAGGGATTTCAGTTTTCCTGCCTAAAAATCACCGGCCACTAGGAGCGCAGCTTCTGGATGAGCATTTTCTTGTTTGCTTATGGCCTTATACAGCTCGTTGAGTGCGGTCTTAGTGCCAGCATCAGTTTGTGGTGGTAAATAGACGGCTACGAATAATATAGATGAAAACTCTATTGGTAAATAGTGTGGTCTACAGCTTATCATGAGGTACTCAAACTCAGGCGAGCAGTACCTTGATATTAGAGATTGAGCACCAGCTGTTGTTAACAAAGAGAGACACACTTCCCCTCTTGAGCCGACGCTGCCGTTTCTGTCCTGCCGATGCAAAGAAAAACCAGCTAGATGTAAATGATCCATATCCTTGTTCAGCCACGACTACGTAAAACACAGAATATTATAGTTCTTCAGGTCCCGTTGATAGGATAGTGTCGAACGGAGCTCATCCAGTTTATTCTCCGGTGATTGTACGTTCGCCAGTAGAACGGAGTCTAGAGGCAGTTTTATGTACTTGTTATGTAGTTTTGTCAGGGTTCCGGTACGTCGCCTGTTTTCTTTTCCGAGTCTCTGGGATCGGGGTCTGGTCCGGGGTGAGCAGTATGTCTGCTGTTCTGATGTTTCGGGTCATCATCGCAAAAAAAAAAAAAAAAAAAAAAAAAACACACAAAATAGCCAGTAAAAGCAGCTGCTCAACATTGCAGCGCGATTCTATATCACTCCAGTGTTAATCTGCAAAATTGTAATTATTCGCCTACCTCATGCCTTTTGCACACATTGTATATAGACTCCCCCTTTGTTTTCTACTGTGTTATTGACTTGTTAATTGTTTACTCCATGTGTAACTCTGTGTTGTCTGCTCATACTGCTATGCTTTATCTTGGCCAGGTCGCAGTTGCAAATGAGAACTTGTTCTCAACTAGCCTACCTGGTTAAATAAAGGTGAAATAAAAAAAAATAAAAAAAAATCTACAGGTGATCTATTTATTATGAACGACAGGGAGGTTTGTCTCCCAGAGAGATAACACACTGTTCTTTATCTATGGTGTCTCCAGTCTATTCCCTAGGCTATGATAGGAGCTAGCATGACAATGAGATAATAATGCCAATACAACCTCTGAGTTTATGGTTGTGACCCGATGTGTTGTCGAGTTTCTTACTGTGAGGTAAGTGGACAAGTCAGATAAGTTGAGTTACTTGAGTACGTTCTGATAGTGGGGTGGTAAATCTCTCTCTCTCTCTTTCTCTCCCCCATCCTCCCTCTCCTCTCTCCTCCTCTCCTCCCCTCTCTCCCAACCCCATCCTCCCTCTCCTCTCTCCTCCTCTCCTCCCCTCTCTCCCACCCCCATCCTCCCTCTCCTCTCTCCTCCTCTCATCCCCTCTCTCCCACCCCCATCCTCCCTCTCCTCTCTCCTCCTCTCCTGCCCTCTCTCCCATCCCCATCCTCCCTCTCCTCTCTCCTCCTCTCCTCTCCTCTCTCCCACCCCATCCTCCCTCTCCTCCTCTCCTCCCCTCCACCCCCATCCTCCCTCTCCTCTCTCCCACCCCCTCTTCTCCCTCCCCTCCTCCCAGGTATGTTACTGCTACTGCTGGCGTTCTTTGCCTTCCTCCACTGCTGGCTAAACGCCTTCGCTGAGATGCTACGCTTTGCAGACAGGATGTTCTATAAGGTATAACTTCCACACACACACACACACACACACACACAAACATACACACACACACACACACACGCACACACACACACACACACACACACACACACACACACACACACACACACACACACACACACACACACACACACACACACACACACACACACACACATACAAATAGTCTACACGTGATACCTCTGAAACACACTGTCTATTTGTTATAATCAGACCAGGAAAAACTCCTGGCACTATTTAAAATGCTGTAGAACCAAATTAAATAATTTTCATCCTTTTTGTTCTGCAGGACTGGTGGAACTCGACATCGTTTGCCAATTACTACAGGACCTGGAACGTGGTGGTTCATGACTGGCTTTACTACTATGGATACAGAGATTTTCTCTGGGTAACTATCTCCGCTAAATATCACCCTAAATAAGCCCCAAATCTCATACAGACCCACTACTGGAGCCAAGTTCCAGTATTAGCATCGAAAACAGAATATATTCAAGAGATTTAAAAAATAATAATAATGATAATCTAAGAGATGAAATGGGATTGACCGTCCACAACCCTGTTAAACCCTGCTTGTAAAAAAAAAAAGAGCTGACCTACTCTAACACTTAAAAGGCTTAAAAAACGAGAAATGAGGTAAAAAGGTTCAAAATGACTTAATCTATTTTAAAACTGCAGAGTAAGTAAAACCATTAGCTGTAAAAAAAAGATTGGAGGAAATACAGCAGACACACAGGTTAAAAAGACTTGCTCCTTCAATGAGGTAAGAGCATGTGCACCTGTGTCAGAATGAACGACCCTATGAGCAATGGGGAAAAAGTACTCAGTTGTCATACTTGAGTAAAAGTAAAGATACCTTAATAGAAAATGACTCACGTAAAAGTGAAAGTAAAAGTGAAAGTCACCCAGTAAAATACTACTTGAGTAAAAGTCTACAAGTATTTGGTTTTAAATACACTTAAGTATCAAAAATAAAAGTAGAAATCATTTCAAATTTCTTATATTAAGTAAACCAGACGGCACAATTTGTTCTTGTTTTTACTCATTTACGGAGAGCCAGGGGCACACTCCAACACTCAGACATAATTTACAAACAAAGAATTTGTGTTCAGTGAGTCCGCCAGATCAGAGGCAGTAGGGATGACCTGGGGCCTCATTTATATAATGGACGTGATCTCGTCTTCCAGAACGTTTGCTTTTCTCTTTAGGTCCATGGCTATTCCTGACTAAACCCTCATTTGTGTTAGCATTCTGGAAGGGGAAATCACTGACTGTAAGGAACGTTCAGGTGCCATCTATTTTCAGTTCATTTGAGATTTATAGATGACAGGTGCGTAAGTTACAAACGGGCTTCTTAGAACCTGCGTAAGCAAGGTTATTTATGCTCAGTATCTTTTATGAATCCAACGTAAGCACGAAAGCATACATTTTTTTTATTTTATAAATGAGGCCCCAGGGATGTTCTCTTAATAAGTGAGTGAATTGGACCATTTTCCTTTCCTGTTAACCATTCAAAATGTAATGAGTACTGTTGGGTGTCAGGAAAAAAAGTATGAAGTTAAACTTCATTATTTTGTTTAGGAATGTAGTGAATACTGTAGTGTAATGTAGTGAAGTAAAACTCAGTTGTCAAAAAATATAAATGGTAAAGTAATGTGCAGATACCCACAAAAACACAACTTAAGTAGTACTTTAAAGTATTTTTACTGAAGTACTTTACACCACTGCCAATGAGAACACAGTAACAATTATAATGACTGCACGGCCAGGCACGACTCCAACACCATCATTACGTTTGCCGATGACACAACGGGGGTAGGCCTGATCACCGACCACAACGAGACAGCCTATAGGGAGGAGGTCACAGACCTGGCTGTGTGGTGCCAGGACAACAACCTCTCTCTCAACGTAACCAAGATAAAGGAGATGATTGTGGACTACAGGAAAAAGAGGACCGAGCACCCCCCCCCCCATTTCTCATCGACAGGGCTGGTGTAGAGCAGGTTGAGAGCTTCAAGTTCCTTGGTGTCCACATCACCAACAATCAAACATGGTCCAAGCACAACAAGACAGTCGTGAAGAGGGCACGACAAAACCTATCCCAACCTCAGGAGACTGAAAAGTTTTGGCATGGGTCCTCAGATCCTCAAAAGGTTCTACAGCTGCACAATCGAGAGCATCCTGCAACTGCTCGGTCTCTGACCGCAAGGCACTACAGAGGGTAGTGCGAACGGCCCAGTACATCACCTGGGCAAAGCTTCCAGCCATCCAGGACCTCTCCAGACTATTTCCAGTGCCCCCCCCCTCCCCCCTCTTTACACCACTGCTACTCTCTGTTGTTATCATCTATGCATAGTCACTTTAATAACTCTACCTACATGTACATATTACCTCAACTAACCGGTGCCCCTGCACATTGACTCTGTACCGACACCCTCCTGTATATAGCCCCGCTATTGTTATTTTACTGTTGCTCTTTAATTACTTGTTACTTTTATCTCTTATTCATATCCGTATTTTTTGGAAACTGCACTGTTGGTTAGGGGCTCGTAAGTAAGCATTTCACTGTAAGGTCTACACCTGTTGTATTCGGCGCATGTGACTAATAAAATCTGATTTGACATGAAGACAATTAGCATTTTGCTGTGTGCAATTGGAAATGAGTGCAGGCACAGATTCTCCACTGTACGTATTAACAGCCTCTTCCTCTCTTATGGAACGTTTGAATGGCAAATTAACAGAAAGACAGAGACATTACAGTGACTTGCTTCACGGGTAAAGAAGTTGCTTTAAAATGAGTCTCGGTAGAAGTGAAGGTTTTTTTTTTTATAGGGCGAGACAAAGTGTCTCAAACGATACCCTATGACCTACGTCAGGTTAATGGTTGTACACTGTAAAGGGAATGAGGTGTCATTTTGGACACACAACTAGTGTCATGTTCATTGTGTATGTCCACTCGTCCCTGTGACCCTGTCCAACCCCTAACCTTTGACCTGTAACCCGTGACTGTAGCTGTCCAGGAGGAAGTTCCGTACGGCGGCCATGTTGTCGGTGTTCGTCGTGTCGGCCTTGGTCCATGAATATGTCTTCACCCTGGGTTTCGGATTCTTCTACCCAGTAATGTTCTGTCTCTTCGCTTTCTTTGGAGGTGAGTCACACACACGCACACCTAACACACACACCTAACACACACACACCTAACACACACACACACACACACACACACACACACACACACACACACACACACATAACACACACACACCTAACACACACACACTCATAACACACACACACATAACACACACACACATACACATACATAACACACACACCTAACACACACACACACATAACACACACACACATACACACCTAACACACACACACACAACACACACACACACACACCTAACACACACACACATAACACAAACAGACACCTAACACACACACACACCTAACACACACACACACATAACACACACACACACATACACACACCTGACACACACACACACCTAACACACACACACACACACACACACCTAACACACACACAAATAACACACACACACACACACACACCTAACACACACACAAATAACACACACACACACACCTAACACACACACACACATAACACACACACACACACACATACCTAACACACACACACATAACACACACACCTAACACACACACACCCAACACACACACACATAACACACACACACACACCTAACACACAAACACATAACACACACGACACAAACACAAACACACGATCGCACGCAAACACACACACACACACACACACATGTTCTGCCTCTGCACTGTCATCAGAGATGATCCAGAGTCATAGACTATATTGGCCAGTTTCCCAGACATAGATTAAGTCTAGTCCCTTTAATATGCATTCAGGAATGACTCTGTGATTATACACTGTAACTTGAAATGATTTGTTTTGACAACTCTCTCTCTCTCTCTCTCTCTCTCTGTCTCTCCACCTCTCTCTCTCTCTCTGTCTCTCCACCTCTCTCTCTCTCTCTCTCTCCATCTCTCTCTCTCTCTCTCTTTCTCGCTCTCTCTCTCTTTCTCGCTCTCTCTCTCTCTCTCAGTGGCGTTCAACTTCACTCTGAACGACAACAGGAAGAGTCCTGTGTGGAACATCATGATGTGGACCTGTCTGTTCATTGGACAAGGGGTCATGGTGTGTCTGTACTGCCAGGAGTGGTATGCCCAGATACACTGTCCTCGCACTGGGGTAGGAATCACCCACAGACATTATATACCATATGTTTACATATATTACGCTGGGATACGTATCACAGCTAGATAACTATGAACGATCCAGTACAACCGTATGAGACATTAGCCAACGCTCATAGAAATCCCCATTAATCCACTAAATGATTCACATTTCCTCTTGCTGCAGGATTAGAAAACACTGCAGTACAACGTTATGATAACACTGCAGTACCCAGTACCACGTTATGATAACACTGCAGTACCCAGTACCACGTTATGATAACACTGCAGTACAACGTTATGATAGTACTGCAGTACCCAGTACCAAGTTATGATAACACTACAGAACTGCAGTACCACGTTATGATAACACTGCACAACTGCAGTACCACGTTATGATAGTACTGCAGTACTGCAGTACAATGTTATGATAACACTGCAGTACCCAGTACCACGTTACGATAACACTGCAGTACTGCAGTACAACGTTAGGATAACACTGCAGTACTGCAGTACCACGTTATGATAGTACTGCAGTACCCAGTACCACGTTATGATAGTACTGCAGTACCCAGTACCAAGTTATGATAACACTGCAGTACCCAGTACCACGTTATGATAACACTGCAGTACCACATTATGATAGCACTGCAGTACCGCGTTATGATAGCACTGCAGTACTGCAGTACAATGTTATGATAGCACTGCAGTACCACGTTATGATAGCACTGCAGAACTGCAGTACAATGTTATGGTAGCACTGCAGTACCACGTTATGATAGCACTGCAGTACCACGTTATGATAACACTGCAGTGCCACGTTATGATAGCACTGCAGTACCACGTTATGATAACACTGCAGTACTGCAGTACAATGTTATGATAGCACTGCAGTACCACGTTATGATAGCACTGCAGAACTGCAGTACAATGTTATGGTAGCACTGCAGTACCACGTTATGATAGCACTGCAGTACCACGTTATGATAACACTGCAGTACCACGTTATGATAGCACTGCAGTACCACGTTATGATAGCACTGCAGTACCACGTTATGATAACACTGCAGTACCACGTTATGATAGCACTGCAGTACCACGTTATGATAACACTGCAGTAAAACGTTATGATAACACTGCAGTACCCAGTACCACGTTATGATAACACTGCAGTACCCAGTACCACGTTATGATAACACTGCGGTACCCAGTACCACGTTATGATAACACTGCAGTACCCAGTACCACGTTATGTTAACACTGCAGTACCCAGTACCACGTTATGATAACACTGCAGTACAACGTTATGATAACACTGCAGTACCACGTTATGATAGCACTGCAATACCCAGTACCACGTTATGATAACACTGCAGTACCCAGTACCACATTATGATAACACTGCAGTACCCAGTACCACGTTATGATAACACTGCAGTACAACGTTATGATAACACTGCAGTACCACGTTATGATAGCACTGCAATACCCAGTACCACGTTATGATAGCACTGCAGTACCCAGTACCACATTATGATAACACTGCAGTACCCAGTACCACGTTATGATAACACTGCAGTACAACGTTATGATAACACTGCAGTACAATGTTATGATAACACTGCAATACCCAGTACCACGTTATGATAACACTGCAGTACCCAGTACCATGTTATGATAACACTGCAGTACCACATTATGATAACACTGCAGTACCCAGTACCACGTTATGATAACACTGCAGTACCCAGTACCACGTTATGATAACACTGCAGTACCACATTATGATAACACTGCAGTACCACATTATGATAACACTGCAGTACCACATTATGATAACACTGCAATACCCAGTACCACGTTATGATAACACTGCAGTACCACGTTATGATAACACTGCAGTACCCAGTACCACGTTATGATAACACTGCAGTACCCAGTACCACGTTATGATAACACTGCAGTACCCAGTACAACGTTATGATAACACTGCAGTACCACATTATGATAACACTGCAGTACCCAGTACCACGTTATGATAACACGGCAGTACAATGTTATGATAACACTGCAGTACCCAGTACCACGTTATGATAACACTGCAGTACAACATTATGATAACACTGCAATACCCAGTACCACGTTATGATAACACTGCAGTACCCAGTACCACGTTATGATAACACTGCAGTACCCAGTACCACGTTATGATAACACTGCAGTACAACATTATGATAACACTGCAGTACCACATTATGATAACACTGCAATACCCAGTACCACGTTATGTTAACACTGCAGTACCCAGTACCACGTTATGATAACACTGCAGTACCACATTATGATAACACTGAAGTTCAGCAGTACCACGTTATGATAACACTGCAGTAAAACGGTATGATAACACTGCAGTACCACGTTATGATAGCACTGCAGTACCACGTTATGATAACACTGCAGTACCACGTTATGATAACACTGCAGTACCACGTTATGATAACACTGCAGTACTGCAGTACAATGTTATGATAGCACGGCAGTACCACGTTATGATAGCACTGCAGAACTGCAGTACAATGTTATGGTAGCACTGCAGTACCACGTTATGATAGCACTGCAGTACCACGTTATGATAACACTGCAGTACCACGTTATGATAGCACTGCAGTACCACGTTATGATAACACTGCAGTAAAACGTTATGATAACACTGCAGTACCCAGTACCACGTTATGATAACACTGCAGTACCCAGTACCACGTTATGATAACACTGCGGTACCCAGTACCACGTTATGATAACACTGCAGTACCCAGTACCACGTTATGATAACACTGCAGTACCCAGTACCACGTTATGATAACACTGCAGTACAACGTTATGATAACACTGCAGTACAATGTTATGATAACACTGCAATACCCAGTACCACATTATGATAACACTGCAGTACCCAGTACCACGTTATGATAACACTGCAGTAAAAAGTTATGATAACACTGCAGTACAACGTTATGATAGCACTGCAGTACCCAGTACCACGTTATGATAACACTGCAGTACCCAGTACCACGTTATGATAACACTGCAGTACCACATTATGATAACACTGCAGTACCACATTATGATAACACTGCAATACCCAGTACCACGTTATGATAACACTGCAGTACCACGTTATGATAACACTGCAGTACCCAGTACCACGCTATGATAACACTGCAGTACCACGTTATGATAGCACTGCAGTACCACGTTATGATAACACTGCAGTAAAATGTTATGATAACACTGCAGTACCCAGTACCACGTTATGATAACACTGCAGTACCCAGTACCACGTTATGATAACACTGCGGTACCCAGTACCACGTTATGTTAACACTGCAGTACCCAGTACCACGTTATGATAACACTGCAGTACCCAGTACCACGTTATGATAACACTGCAGTACCACATTATGATAACACTGCAGTACCACATTATGATAACACTGCAATACCCAGTACCACGTTATGATAACACTGCAGTACCATGTTATGATAACACTGCAGTACCCAGTACCACGCTATGATAACACTGCAGTACCCAGTACCACGTTATGATAACACTGCAGTACCCAGTACAACGTTATGATAACACTGCAGTACCACATTATGATAACACTGCAGTACCCAGTACCACATTATGATAACACTGCAGTACAACGTTATGATAACACTGCAGTACAACATTATGATAACACTGCAATACCCAGTACCACGTTATGATAACACTGCAGTACCCAGTACCACGTTATGATAACACTGCAGTACCCAGTACCACGTTATGATAACACTGCAGTACAACATTATGATAACACTGCAGTACCACATTATGATAACACTGCAATACCCAGTACCACGTTATGTTAACACTGCAGTACCCAGTACCACGTTATGATAACACTGCAGTACCACATTATGATAACACTGAAGTTCAGCAGTTTCACGTTATGATAACACTGCAGTACCACGTTATGATAACACTGCAGTACCACGTTATGATAACACTGAAGTTCAGCAGTACCACGTTATGATAACACTGCAGTACAACGTTATGATAGCACTGCAGTACCACGTTATGATAGCACTGCAATACTGCAGTACCCAGTACCACGTTATGATAACACTGCAGTACCCAGTACCACGTTATGATAACACTGCAGTACCCAGTACCACGTTATGATAACACTGCAGTACCACATTATGATAACACTGCAGTGCCAAATTATGACAACACTGCAGTATCCAGTATCACATTATGCCAGCACTGCAATACTGCAGTACCCAGTACAACGTTATGATAGCACTGCGATACTGCAGTACCCAGGACAATGTTATGATAGCACCGCAATGCTGCAGTACCCAGTACAACGTTATGATAGCACTGTGATACTGCAGTACCCAGTACAACGTTATGATAGGACTGTGATACTGCAGTACCACGTTCTGATAGCACTGCAATACTGCAGTACCCAGTACAACGTTATAATAGGACTGCGATACTGCAGTACCCAGTACAATGTTATGATAGCACTGCGATACTGCAGTACCACGTTCTGATAGCACTGCAATACTGCAGTGCCCAGTACAACGTTATGATAGCACTGCAATACTGCAGTACCCAGTACAACGTTATAATAGGACTGCGATACTGCAGTACCCAGTACAATGTTATGATAGCACTGCGATACTGCAGTACCACGTTCTGATAGCACTGCAATACTGCAGTGCCCAGTACAACGTTATGATAGCACTGCGATACTGCAGTACCACGTTCTGATAGCACTGCAATACTGCAGTACCCAGTACAACGTTATAATAGGACTGCGATACTGCAGTACCCAGTACAATGTTATGACAGTGTTGCCAATCCTCGTAAAATACATTAATCTGACTGTGGTGCAAATACACAAAGTAGTCTCTCTCTGTTTCAGTCTTTCTCTGTCCTCGTCACTTTCCCACTAGTCTCACACGCAATCAAACACCCACACGTCGTCACACACACACACGCGTGTGTCACACACACAGTTTCACACTCACTCACGCCCGTATGCACACACACACACACACACACACAAACAGGTCACACGTGTTAGCGTGTGGACATGGATATTTTTTATCATTTCAAACTGAATAAATATTACTTTTTGTTTAAACAAAGCAGAAAATCTGATGTTTCTATGTCAAATGGTTTAGTTATATTTCAGTCTTCTGTGATGTATATAAAGTGTAATATTGGGACGCAAACTCAAAACATAACACATTTCAACTCTGTATCTGACATGGCACAGGCGTCTTCTTGTTTTAAGTGTGTGAGGTGTATACTTTTCTTTCAAAGTAGATGTATTTAAAGACCACCAAGAAACACTCTGTGTAACCCGGATTTAGCCCACTGCAGTAAATTAAACCACAAAAACAGTGGCAATGCTCTTCTAAACGGTGTCTTTGTGTGTGTGTGTGTGTTTATGTGTGTGTGTGTTTATGTGTGTGTGTGTGTGTGTGTGTGTGTGTGTGTGTGTGTGTGTGTGCGTGCGTGCGTGCGTGCATGTGTGTCTGTGTGTGTGTGTGTATGTGTGTGTGTGTGTGTGTGTGTGTGTGTGTGTGTGTGTGTGTGTGTGTGTGTGTGTGTGTGTGTGTGTGTGCGTGCGTGCGTGCGTGCGTGCGTGTGTGTGTATGTGTGTGTGTGTGTGTGTGTGTGTGTGTGTGATCTCTCAACAGGCTAGCTTCTGGGAGTTGGTGACACCCCGATCCTGGTCCTGCAGCAACTAGGTCTGAAACTACAGCACTGAGTTGCCTGCCTCATCCAGGGGTTGAGACATGGGCTGAGTCTCAATAGTAAACCCAGCTGTTCCACCCTCCACATTGAACTTGGTGTCAGGGGACAAACTCCGTTTGTAAACCTTGCCTTTGATCCTTGGCTAAAACAGGCATCCCTTTGAGAGTGTTATTCATTGATAGAATCCTGTCAGGAAACCAGATCTAACGTGGAATATAAACAGAGGTAGTAGTTGAAAACATGCTTACTGTTTGGATGGAACATGTACGGATGGATTGTGTATCTATGGATGTGTTTAACTGTACTAGCTGTACTAGCGGGGACAAAAAGGTCCTCACAAGTATAGAAAACAAACAAATGTTTTGATCAACTGGGGACATTTTGTTAGTCTCCACACGGTCAACTGCTATTTCTAGGGGTTTTAGGGTTAAGGTTAGAATTAGTGTTAGGGTTAGAATTAGTTTCAATTCAGGGTTAGTTTTAGGGTTAAGGTTAAGGTTAGGGTAAGGGTAAGGGTTAGGGTTAGGGTTAGGGTTAGGGTTAGGGTAAGGGTTAAGGTTAAGGTAAGGGTTAGGATAAGGGTAAGGGTAAGGGTTAAGGTTAAGGTAAGGGTTAAGGTTAGGGTAAGGGTTAGGGTTAGGGTTAGGGTAACGGTTAAGGTTAGGGTAAGGGTTAGAATAAGGGTAAGGGTTAAGGTTAAGGTAACGGTTAAGGTTAGGGTAAGGGTTAGAATAAGGGTTAGGGTTAAGGTTAGGGTGAGGTTTAGGGTTAAGGTTAGGGTAAGGGTAAGGGTTAAGGTTAGGGTTAAGGTTAGGGTGAGGTTTAGGGTTAAGGTTAAGGGTTAAGGTAAGGGTTAGGGTTAAGGTAACGGTTAAGGTTAGGGTAAGGGTAAGGGTAAGGGTAAGGGTTAGGGTTAAGGTTAGGGTTAGGGTAAGGGTAAGGGTTAAGGTAAGGGTTAGGGTAAGGGTAAGGGTTAAGGTTAAGGTTAGGGTGAGGTTTAGGGTTAAGGTAAGGGTTAAGGTTAAGGTTAGGGTGAGGTTTAGGGTTAAGGTAAGGGTTAGGGTAAGGGTTAGGGTTAGGGTTAAGGTTAGGATGAGGTTAGGGTTAGGGTGAGGGTTAGGGTTAAGGTTAGGATGAGGTTAAGGTTAGGGTGAGGATTAGGGTTAAGGTTAGGGTTAGGGGTTAGGGAAATAGGATTTTGAAATGGACTGAATTGTGTGTCCCCACAAGGTTAGTTATACAAGACTGTGTGAACTGAAATGGCATGGACAGCATTCTGTATTACCTAGGTGTTAGGGTTAGGGTTAGTAACCCATTCTGTATTACCTAGGTGTTAGGGTTAGGGTTAGTAACCCATTCTGTATTACCTAGGTGTTAGGGTTAGGGTTAGTAACCCATTCTGTATTACCTAGGTGTTAGGGTTAGGGTTAGTAACCCATTCTGTATTACCTAGGTGTTAGGGTTAGGGTTAGACTGTAGTCTGTATTACCTAGGTGTTAGGGTTAGGGTTAGACTGTAGTCTGTATTACCTAGGTGTTAGGGTTA
>NC_048581.1:86517385-86549885 GCF_013265735.2 Oncorhynchus mykiss
GTATTGTAGTGTAGAGTACAGAATAGTAGAGTAGAGTAGTGTAGTGTAGAGTACAGAATAGTAGAGTAGAGTAGTGTAGAGTAGAGAATAGTAGTGTAGAGTATTGTAGTGTAGAGTACAGAATAGTAGAGTAGAGTAGTGCAGTGTAGAGTATAGTAGAGTAGAGTATTGTAGTGTAGAGTACAGAATAGTAGAGTAGAGTAGTGTAGAGTAGAGTAGAGTAGTGTAGAGTAGAGTAGAGTAGTGTAGAGTAGAGTATAGTAGTGTAGAGTAGTAGTGTAGAGTATAGTGGTGTAGAGTAGAGTAGAGTAGTGTAGAGTAGTAGTGTAGAGTATAGTGGTGTAGAGTAGAGTATAGTATAGTATTGTAGAGTAGTGTAGAGTAGTGTAGAGTAGTGTAGAGTAGTAGTGTAGAGTATAGTGGTGTAGAGTAGAGTATAGTATAGTATTGTAGAGTAGTGTAGAGTAGTGTAGAGTAGTGTAGAGTAGTAGTGTAGAGTATAGTGGTGTAGAGTAGAGTATAGTATAGTATTGTAGAGTAGTGTAGAGTAGTGTAGTGTAGTGTAGTATAGAGTAGAGTAGAGTAGAGTAGAAAATAATAGAGTATATAAAAACTAGATATGTAAAAATCCTGACCTTGGAATAGAATCCTGGTTCTGAGGTATCAAAAACAAAAAATAATTCCCTCCTAAAAGTTCCTATTTATATTTCTGCATTAACGTCTACCCCTTAACCACATTGACTCCTCCTAACCTGACTGAAGAGGTAGAGCATGTGCGCCAGGCATCTGGTCCGTGTCAGTTCAATGGAAGTTTGCTTCTCAGACCAATGCCTCGTCATAGTAGATTGGTGCACGTCCAGTCTTTCTAGGGACTCGTACAAGTCCTTGGCCGCCTGTCCATCGCTCATGTCACGCGCCAAGAGCAGTCTAGCATTCAGATTGTTTCTGTTTTGTAATAAAAATCATTTGTAGTTAGCGTTTAGATTTGACCAATTTCAAACAAGTATCATAGTTCACTACAGCAACATAGTTTTTTTTTGTTTTTCATGAGCATGGCCTTATTTCTATTACAGCATATTGGATGACTGTCATTCACATTCCATTCACCCAGTTCAATGTAATAGTGATAGGTATCGGCTACTACATGATACAAAGCCCTATACCCATCATGAGGTTGCTACAACCTAGCTTATGAATGAAAGTTTACAACGTAGGTGGCTAAAAAGGTTGAGAGAAAAAAATTGAGGTGACAGACAGTGACACATTCAATACCAGCTCGCTCACTCTTGCCAGCATCTAGCTGATATAGGCTGTAATCATTAGTCCAACAGTTGCAAATGAGAGTTTGTGATCGACAAATTCAGGTACATTTATCCCCATTTCATTCTGTTTGCTTCCGTTTAAGAAATGTTTTTCAACAGGATCGGCGTAATGAATACACCCCGGATCACGCGTAAACACAGTTCACTTTCATAACAGACACGTTGTATTCCATCTTGCATCTATGCACTCTACTCCTCTCACCTTTTCCCTTCGCTTTTGGACTTCAATGCACAACACATCTGCTGTATGTGACCAGACGAAAAAACCTTTCCAAGCTAAACCATATCATAACCGCTACATACAGCCTACACCATTGTCCCCATATTAGCTAAAGTAACGTCCTAGTCAACATAGCTAATATAACTCACGTGTTAGTAAACCCACTGCAATCCTGCAGTAAAGTTACAGTGTATAGTCAGTAAGCAGTTACTCTGGCGGGCCCCGGTGGCAATAAATTACTAAAACCAAAAGCATACCTGGACTTGGAAGAGTTCCAGTGTTGTGTTGGAAAGTCATAGCCAGCTAGCTAGCATAGCATCCCTCTGTTATAGCCAGCTAGCTAACATAGCATCCCTCTGTTATAGCCAGCTAGCTAGCATAGCATCCCTCTGTTTGAGCAGGGTGTTTGAGTAGGCTAAACTAACTAGCTGCATTTGCTAGCTAAGTGAAACTGGAGAAAAAATGACAATCTCTCTCTATCTCTCTCTCGCTTCTCCTTCATATTGTAAGAAATCAATTTGTTCAAAACTGTTCAACTATTGTCTTTCTCTCTCTTTGAGTCAACTACTCACCACATGTTATGCACTGTAGCTGTGGCTTATGCTTTCAGTACTAGATTCATTCTCTGATTGTTTGATTTGGTGGAAGACATGTCAGTTCATGCTACAAGAGCTCTGATAGTAATTATGACAACTTCCGGAGGACATCCTACAACCTATGTAAATCTATGGAAGGTGGTGAGAACCATGAGCCTCCTCTGTTTTTTACTGAAGTCAACGTACCCAGAGGAGGACAGAAGCTAACTGTCCTCCGGGCTACACCATGGTGCTACCCTACAGAGTGCTGTTGAGGCTACTGTAGACCTTCATTGCAAAATAGTGTGTTTTAATCTGTTATTTGTTGACGTGATTATATTTAGTTACGTTCTATCTAAAAAGTATAACTTTTTAGATGTTTTACTATTTTTTTAAATGAAATCACTGAGGATGGTCCACCCCTTCCTCCGCTGAGGAGCCTCCACTGCCCTACAACTACCTAGAGGCCATTTTGGGACCAAACTATGTTAAAGCCAGACAGGAACTAAATCAGCCAGCAAACCAGTCAACCAGACAGCCAACCAGACAACCAACCAACTGACTAGCCACCCATCCATCATCCATCGATCCACCCAGCCAACCAACCAACCGACTAGCCACCCATCCATCATCCATCAATCCACCCAGCCAGACAACCAGCCAGCCAACCAACCAACCAAACTACTAGCCACCCATCCATCATCCATCAATCCAACCAGCCAGACAACCAACCAACAAACCAACCGACTAGCCACTTTCCATCATCCATCAATCCACCCACCCAGCCAGCCAGCCAGCCAACCAGACAACCAACCAACCGACTAGCCACCCATGCATCAATCCACCCAGCCAGACAACCAACCAGCCAGCCAGCCAACCAACCATCCAAACCGACTAGCCACCCATCCATCATCCATCAATCCACCCAGCCAGACAACCAACCAGCCAGCCAACCAACCAACCAACCGACTAGCCACCCATCCATCATCCATTAATCCACCCAGCCAGACAACCAGCCAGCCAACCAACCGACTAGCCACCCATCCATCATCCATTAATCCACCCAGCCATACAACCAGCCAGCCAGCCAGCCAACCAACCGACTAGCCACCCATCCATCATCCATCAATCCAGCCAGCCAGCCAGCCAGCCAGCCAGCCAGCCAGCCAGCCAGCCAGCCAGCCAGCCAGCCAGCCAACCAGTCAGCCACCCACCCACCCTGCCAGTCAGTCAGTCAGCCACCCACCCAGCCACCCACCCACCCAGCCACCCACCCACCCAGCCAGCCAGCCAGCCAGCCAGCCAGCCAGCCTATAGTACCTGACTTGCTGCAGAGCTTTGTGCTTTATGAACCTCCTGATAAGACAGAGTAGTCTGTTCTCCACACTGCTCAGTGTCTGGATGATTATGTCCTTCAGCATGCGGTAGAGCTGTGGGGAGATATGCCTGTTCACCACAGCCTGGTGGAGCAGCTTCAAGTTGGACCTGTAGAAAGTGAACCCTTCAATCAATCCATCCGTCAATCAATCAATCAATCCATTCATAATTTATTTTATAAAGCCCTTTTTTTACATCAGCAGTTGTCACAAAGTGCTGTACAGTTTACCGGCCTAAACACCGGTAAACCCTAGAACAAGTAGAGACAGAAGCAGAAGCACAGTAGCCAGGAAGAACTCCCTAGATTGAAGGAACCTAGGAAGGAACCTAGGAAGGAACCTAGGAAGGAACCTAAGAAGGAACCTAGGAAGGAACATAGGAAGGAACCTAGGAAGGAACATAGGAAGGAACATAGGAAGGAACCTAAGAAGGAACCTAGGAAGGAACCTAGGAAGGAACCTAGAGATGCGAAGTAAAAAGTCTCGCAGCTCCAAAACTGTTAAGTCAAGCAACAAGTTTAACTATATGAACCACCTATTGACATTATACTCACCACTGATCCAACTGTTCTTACATGATCCCCTCTTGAACCTTGATCTGAGTAAAACCATACCGACCCCTGGGACTCCTTCGTCCACAATGTGCCTCACACACTATTCCCTTTATAGTGCACTACTTCTGACCAGGGCCCTATGGGGACTGCCCTATATAGGGAATAGAAAGGGTGCTCTTTGCGATGCAGACATTACCTCTGGGATTCCACGTGGAAGATGTGGTTCACTCCCACCATGCGACTCTTCATCAACGTCTCCGCCTCCAACGTCATGTCTGAGCTGTAGCGTTCCACATGGTCTGTCCACGACCTGGACTCGGCCATCTTCACGGGGATGCGTTTCTGGGTCTTCTGCATGAGGATAGAACATCTTCTGGGTCTCCTCTGCTTCTCTGTCACCTGAAGAGATGTTTATTTACAACACATTCTCTCTTACACCTGGAGAGATGTTTATTTACAACAAACAACCAAACAATAAAAACATACACAAGACAAGGCAGTGTAAATACCGACCACAACTATAGGCTACTTAGGCTAAAAGAACGAGGAATAAACCTCCAGTTGAAGTCGGAAGTTTACATACACCTTAGTCAAATTCATTTCAACTCAGTTTTTCACAATTCCTGACATTTAGTCCTAGTAACAATTTCGTGTTTTTGGTCAGTTAGGATCACCACTTTATTTTAAGAATGTGAAATATCAGAATAATAGTAGAGAGAATAATTTATTTCATTTTTTAAATTTCTTTCATCACATTCCCAGTGGGTCAGAAGTTTACACACACTCAATTAGTATTTGGTAGCATTACCTTACAAATTGTTTAACTTGGGTCAAACGTTTCGGGTAGCCTTCCACAAGCTTCCCACAATAAGTTGGGTGAATTTTGTCCCATTCTTCCTGACAGAGCTGGTGTAACTGAGTCAGGTCTGTAGGCCTCCTTGATCCCACACGCGTTTTCAGTTCAGCCCACAAATTTTCTATGGGATTGAGGTCAGGGTTTTGTGTTGGCCACTCCAATACCTTGACTTTGTTGTCCTTAAGCCATTTTGCCACAACTTTGGAAGTCTTCTTGGGGTCATTGTCCATTTGGAAGACCCATTTGCGACCAAGCTTTAACTTCCTGACTGATGTCTTGAGATGTTGCTTCAATATATCCATATAATTTCCCTCCCTCATGATGCCATCTATTTTGTGAGGTGCACCAGTCCCTCCTGCAGCAAAGCACCCCCACAACATGATGCTGCCACTCCCGTGCTTCACGGTTGGGATGGTGTTCTTCAGCTTGCAAGCCTCCCCCTTTTTCCTCCAAACATAACGATGGTCATTATGGCCAAACAGTTCTATTTTTGTTTCATCAGACCAGAGGACATTTCTCAAAAAAAGTACAGTCTTTGTCCTCATGTGCAGTTGCAAACCGTAGTCTGGCTTTTTTATGACGGTTTTAGAGCAGTGGCTTCTTCCTTGCTGAGCGGCTTTTCAGGTTATGTCGATAAATGACTCTTGTACCTACTTTTGTACCTGTTTCCTCCAGCATCTTCACAAGGTCATTTGCTGTTATTCTGGGATTGATTTGGTCCCATGGTGCTGCGTGGTCCCATGGTGTTTATACTTGCATACTATTGTTTGTACAGATAAACGTGGTACCTTCAGACGTTTGGCAATTGCACCCAAGGATAAACCAGACTTGTGGAGGTCTACAATTCTATTTCTGAGGTCTTGAATGATTTATTTTGATTTTCCCATGATGTCAAGCAAAGAGGCACTGAGTTTGAAGGTTGGGCCTTGAAATACATCCACAGGTACACCTCCAATTGACTCAAATTATGTAAATTAGTCTATCAGACGCTTCTAAAGCCATGACATTATTTTCTGGAATTTTCCAAGCTGTTTAAAGGCACAGTCAACTTAGTGATTGTAAACTTCTGACCCACTGGAATTGTGATACAGTGAATTATAGTGAAATAATAATAATTAGTCTGTAAACAATTGCTGGAAAAAATGACTTGTGTCATGCACCGACTTGCCAAAACTATAGTTTGTTAACAAGACATTTGTGGAGTGGTTGAAAAAACGATTTTTAATGACTCCAACCTAAGTGTATGTAAACCTCAGACTTCAACTGTACATACTTATATAAAGTGATTTCAGTAAAGTGCTATAGTTACGGAGAGTGCTTTCGAAATGGCACCCTATTCCCTATATAGTGCACTAGTTCCCTATGTAGTCACACAGGGCTCGGGTCAAAAGTAGTGCACTATATAGGGAACATTGTGCCATTTGGAATGAAAAATAAATAAAGACCTGCTTCTTGCCCATCTCGTTGAGGTTCTTGAACTGGTCCATGATGATGTTCAGGGAGTGGTGACGACTCTTTCCCTTGACGTTTGACAAAGTCTTCTTACCTAACGAGGACCACCATTGGAGTACAACAATACATACATGAACAATCATCAAGAATTAAAAACACAATCAATTCCAACAACTTATTTCCATGTAAGTTGTTAGAATTCGTTGTGTTATTAATTCTTGATGATTTGTAATGTATGTATTGTTGAACTCCATTGGCTGAGGCAATATATTAATTAATTCATTAATTCATCCATCTATCTATCCATTCACCTTCCAAGTCAAAGAGCGCTTGTTTGTTTGCTCCCACATCCTTCACAGTGCGGTCCTGGTTCTGTATCTCATTGCTGATCTCCTTCAGCATGTCTCCTGGGGTTCTCTGGGTTGAGTCCCAGAACGCTGATTCGTCCAGTTTGTTGTCGTTGTCCATGAGCGGCACGTCTATGATGTCATCGTCAAACTTCCCCTGGAGGGGAATCACCACAAGTGAGAGAATGTCAGTGGGACAAAGGCCCCTAAACTGCAGTAAGAATCAAATAAAGGCAGAATGTTCGGCTAGTATGATGCAAGAAACTTCACCCAACACCTAGTGACCTCATCAAGATATTTAGATCTCTTTTCATCATGGCTAAGGTGTTGGGTTGAAATTCTCTGGCCCGGGGTTACCCCCCCCCCCCCCCCCCCCCCAAATTTGCTACAATATGCTGATGTGCTCCTACCTGTAGCTGCGTGATCATGTCATTAAAAGAGTCTCTGATGGACCTCTGTAGATCGCAGTACAGCTTGATGATATCAGCTGCCTTGGCTTTTCTGCTGGCGACATCCATCCCTTCTAGCAGCTCACCATCTTTCCCCTTGTCCTTGTCACCAGAAATCGACACCACACACTGCTCGGAATTCTGGATGGCCTCCAGAAGATCCATGCTCTTCCTCTCCACCTGCTCGATGATGTCTTCTGGATCCACTGAGATGTCTTCCAGAGACTCCACTTCTTCCACTTCTTCGCCAACAGGCTGGCCCGGCTCCGGCTTTGGTTTCGGCCTCCGTTTGGAGTACTTAAGCTTGGGAGTTGGTTGCGGAACCAGCTGATTGTTGAGAACTGGCGCTCCCTGTACGTATTTTGTGGGAGCAACGACCACTATCTGCTGTTTCGGCCGTGGATGTTTCGGGGTCTCCTGCATCTGTTGGATCTGGAACAGTAGAATATTGTTCTGCTCCTTGACTGATGAAAGCTCATCCTCCATCTTGGTCATCTTGATCTGATTGTCACCCACTTGGATCTTTATCTGGGCCAGCTGGAAGCGACAGTCCATAGACTGCAGCTCCTCCACCTGTGCCAGAAGCTTCCTGGCTTCCTTGGTGCGCTCCTGGAATGCTTGGTTAAGGTTCTGCAGCCCTACCTGATCATAATGAACCGTATGTGTATACCATTTAGCATAGGCTTTAATTCAACGTGACTTACAGTACAGGGAGTGCATACATTCAAAATGGAGGTCGGGATTCAATCAACAGCGCATCGTTGACAAGCTCAATGCACTTTTGACGATGCACATTTTAATGGCAATTGCCCAGACGGAGGTCACATTCATGGTAAACTCTGCGGCGGTAGGCTCTGTCTGGTGTGTGATCTACCGTTACTGTCTGGTGTGTGATCTACCGTTACTGTCTGGTGTGTGATCTACCGTTACTGTCTGGTGTGTGATCTACCGTTACTGTCTGGTGTGTGATCTACTGTTACTGTCTGGTGTGTGATCTACTGTTACTGTCTGGTGTGTGATCTACTGTTACTGTCTGGTGTGTGATCTACTGGTACTGTCTGGTGTGTGATCTACTGTTACTGTCTGATGTGTGATCTACCATTACTGTCTGGTGTGTGATCTACTGTTACTGTCTGGTGTGTGATCTACTGTTACTGTCTGGTGTGTGACCTACCATTACTGTCTGGTGTGTGATCTACCGTAACTGTCTGGTGTGTGATCTACTGTTACTGTCTGGTGTGTGACCTACCGTTACTGTCTGGTGTGTGATCTACTGTTACTGTCTGGTGTGTGACCTACCGTTACGAACTTAAAGGCCAGACTCATTGCCTTGTTGCAGCCTAGTGCCTTGGCTATGTCTAAGAGCATGAAGGACAGCTCCGTGGCAGACTTGGTGGCCAGTTTGACGTCCGATAGAAATACGTCTGCAGCAGGAGGCTGGAGCTCCTGGATTCGTTTGATGGTCCGTGCATCCACTTTCTGCTCCCTCCACCAGCGCCACGCACCCTTATTCAGAGCTGCAAATACACACTGTAGCATTAGCCATTCACCTTCTATCATCACAGAATGTTCACTGGAGAACTGGAGAACAATCCACATATCACATATCCTGAGGCTGCATTTATTGTAGCTGGGGATTTTTTACAAAGCCAATTCTGAGGAAATGGCTCCCGAAATTCTATCAACATATTGATTGTTGTACTCTCCCTGCTAAAACCCTCAACCATTGCTATACTACCTTCCAGAATACATATAAGGCCCTCCCCCACCCTCCATTCGGCAAATCAGGCCACAATTCCATCTTGCTCCTCCACTCCTTTAGGCAGAAACTCAAACAGGAAGCACCCGTGGTGAGGACTATTCAACGCTGGTCTGACCAATCGGAATGCACGCTTCAAGATTGTTTTGATTACGCAGACTGGGTTATGTTCAGAGTAGCTTCAGAAAATAATATTGACACATATACTGATACGGTGAATGAGTTTATCAGGAAATGCATAGGAGATGTTGTACCCACTGTGACTATTAACACCTACCCCAACCAGAAACCGTGGATAGATGGGAGCATTGTTGCAAAACTGAAAGCGCGAACCACCTCATTTAACCAGGGCAAGAAGACTGGGAATATGGAAGAATATAAACAGTGTAGTTATTCCCTCCGCAAAGCAATCAAGCAGACTAAACGTCGGTATAGGGACAGAGTGGAGTCCCAGTTCAACGGCTCAGACATGAGACGTATGCAGCAGGGTCTACAGACAATCACGGATTATAAAAGGAAAACCAGCCACGTCGCGGACACAGACGTCTTGCTTCGTCGGGCTGTATCACCGCCTGGTACGGCAACTGCACCACCCTCAACCGCAAAGCTTTGTAAATAAATGTAAACACCATGATTTGCAAATAAATTCATTAAAAATCCTACAATGTGATTTTCTGGATGTTTTTTTCTCATTTTGTCTGTCATAGTTGAAGTGTAACTATGATGTAAATTACAGGCCTCTCTCATCTTTTCAAGTGGGAGATCTTGCACAATTGGTGGCTGACTAAATACTTTTTTGCCCCACTGTATGTATATATATTATGTATATATATTCTTAATCCATTCCTTACTTATATTTAGGTGTATTGTGGGTATATATGTTGTGAAACTATTAGATATCACTTGTTAGATATTACACTGTCGGAGCTAGAAGCACAAGCATTTCGCTACACCCGCAATAACATCTGCTAAACAATGTGTATGTGAACAATAACATCTGCTAAACAATGTGTATGTGAACAATAACATCTGCTAAACAATGTGTATGTGAACAATAACATCTGCTAAACAATGTGTATGTGAACAATAACATCTGCTAAACAATGTGAACAATAACCTTCAATTTTGATTTGATCAGTCATACTACTAAAGTATTCAAGTCATTTACACTCTTAGTTCTGACTTCTGTGGAGAGCAAGAGACATGGCAATAATCTATTTGTCAGAAATACTAAGACGTTATGCGTTTCTCTTCTCATACTCAATCTTACCAGCTTCCTCCTTCTTGGTCTTTTTTTTCACGTCGGTGTCAAAGAGGCCTTGGCAGAGGCCACGTAGGCGGTGAATGCAGCTGTCTGTATCATTGATAGACGTCTCCAACTTTCTCTGTATGTCTTCGATCCATTCTGATGTAACCTCCTCCTGTTCCTCCTCGTTCCCCTCTTTCTTTGTAGCTCGCTCGTTCTCAAACGTCTGTAGTGACTCCTCTATAGACCGTAGAACAAGAGATGTTATTGGGCTTGTAAGTAAGCATCACACCTGTTGTATTCGGGCGCATGTGACAAATAACATTTGATTTGATTTATTGATTGATTGCTTATTGATGATGCTAAACAAGGGTATGGGTAGAGACATGGACAGGTTAGCCATATAGTGACCGTAAGGTGCCCTATATCTCCAAGGTGATATATGTGACCATATCACAGGTTTAAAACTGTGACGTGGGAAACCAGTATGAAAAAGTTAGCTAACTATTCCAGATGAACACATTGTTATGCTTGGGAAAAGGTCACTGCAGTAATTGCAGTGTAGCCTCTGCAAAACATGTCCTGCAGGTCAACCTGGACTCAGATGTAGACATAACATAGTAATACAAAATCTGGGACACTCAAATTAGTGTGATATTTTACATTGGGTATGGTATGTATTAATATGCGAACGTCCATCATCCATTTTGTCTGATAAGTTGTGAATTGCAATTTGTATGATATATTACGAATTGCAATTCTTACAATATTTTATGAATTTGCAAAACCTTCCTTTTTGTTGTGGCTAAAGTTAGCTGGGTGGCTAACGCTAACATAAGCTAGGTGGCTAAGAGTAATGTTAGCTAGGTGGCTAAGGTTAGCTAGGCTAGGGGTTAAGGTTAGGGTTGAGGTTAGGGTTAGGAGTTATGTTAAAGGGTTAAGGTTAGGGTTAGCTAGGTGCAAAGTAGCTAAAAAGTAGTAAGTAGCTGGAAAGTTGCTAATTAGCTAAGATGCTAAAGTTCTCCATGACGAGACATGAACATGCGACATTTGGTTTGCTAGACATTCGCATTATAGGCCCATCCAACTACCCAGCACAGAGGGGTTGGGTTAAAGGCGGAAGACACATTTCAGTTGAAGGCATTCAGTTGTACAACTGACTAGGAATCCCCCTTTCCTTTCCTTCTGTGTTTACCTTAATAAGTAAACCTTCTGTCTTATGTAACCATACCAAATGTAATATAGCGTACTAATTTCAGTGTACCGTTTACTATGTTACGACTAGTCTATGAGACCAGGCTGTGCAGGTTTTACAACATGAGTAATGTCTACACCAACCAGTCATTTGAATATGGAAATAGGAAGCCCGAGCACATGCACTCACATAAAAAATGTATTTGACAATTTGATAGACAGACATCCCTATACATCCCTATACAATGTATTGAATATCCAATACAGGATTTGCGTCCCAGTTGGCACCCTATTCCCTATATAGTGCACTACTTTTGACCAGGGCCCTATATAGTGCACTACGTTTGTCCAGAGCCCTAAGGGCCCTGGTCAAAAGTAGTGCACTATATAGGGAATAGGGTGTCATTTGTGGTGCAAACACTCACGTGCTTCGGTGAGCCAGTCCAGTAGTAGCGTGAGGTCTGTCTCCCTCGCCACAGCTGAATTCAGGAAGTCTCTGATCTTGTTGATCTGCTCACGGCGCCACCGCCTCTCGTCCAGGTCGGGCAAGAAGGACAGGAGTTCCTTCTCTGTGTCATCTTCATCATCGCCATCCTCACCCAGGATGCCAGCGCCCAGCAGTGCTCGGTACAGGGGCATCTCGACTTTCTGCAAGGGGTTAGGTGGTAGGTCTCCACCGGATCACCCAAATCACCCAGGAAGAGAGGACTATCTCAATGTGTTGCGATTCTGTTGAACTAGAAGTGTAGAGAAAAGTAAAATAGGGATATGGTACATGTGTAGGTGTAACAGTATCATTTTAAACCGTCCCCTCGCCCATACCCGGGCGCGAACCAGGGACCTTCTGCACACATCAACAACTGACACCTACGAAGCGTCGTTACCCATCGCTCCACAAAAGCCGCGGCCCTTGCAGAGCAAGGGGAACTACTACTTCAAGGTCTCAGAGCAAGTGACGTCACCGATTGAAACGCTATTTAGCGCACACTGCTAACTAAGCTAGCCGTTTCACATCCGTTACATAGGCCTATCCATAAATGCATTGGATACATTCATTTAGACACGAATGGATTAGTGGATAGATTTATGTACTGGATCGAAGCAGCCACACTCAAACTTGACAGTTTTATCTCCATCTCTTCATTCAAAGACTCAATCATGGACACTCTAACTGACAGTTGTGGCTGCTTTGTGTGATGTATTGTTGTCTCTACCTTCTTGCCCTTTGTGATGTTGTCTGTGCCCAATAATGTTTGTACCCTGTTGTGCTGCTACCATGTGTTGTGCTGCTACCATGTTGTGTTGCTACCATGTTGTTGTCATGTTGTGTTGTTACCATGCTGTGTTTTCATGTGTTGCTGCCATGCTATGTTGTCGTCTTAGGCCTCTCTTTATGTAGTGTTGTGGTGTCTGTCTTGTTGTGATGGTGTCTGTCTTGTGATGATGGTGTTTTGTCCTATATTTTTATTTTGTTTTTTTATTTTTAATCCCAGGCCCCCCTCCTCACAGGAGGCCGTTTGCCTTTTGGTAGGCCGTCATTGTAAATAAGAATTTGTTTTTAACTGACTTTCCTTGTTACATAAAACATATGTTGAGCTCATTAAAATCTATCAAAACAATTGTATTAATCTCCTAGGGACAAACTTCTGCAGGGTTTATACAGAAACAAGCAATTAAAAATGTATTTGATGTGTGAATAACTAGAGCGCCCTTTGATAGTACGTTTGATACGTTTCTTTGATAGGGTTTTGGCTCTGGCCTCAGAGATGTGGGACTGACGGAACAGAGCAATACTTCGGCTAGAGACGGAAGAGTAAGCGAGACATCTCACTCGCTCCTTTTTTTCTGGTGTATATAGGCAATGAAGTAAGCGGACCAGACCCAGCGGCTAATGCATTGGTGGCTGTGGGAGAGCAACGCTTTACGCAGACCGGAACTGTGACCATTTTTTCAAACTGTAAACGGCCTGTGTGGGACATCTTTATTTATCAACCATCTTTGGCTCGGCTAAGAGATGCGCGCACTACTTTTAATTTAACCTTTATTTAACTAGGCAAGTCGGTTAAGAACAAATTCTTATTTACAATGACGGCCTTCACCATGTACTTTCGAACTCCAGGGTCTGACGGTCACAAAGGAAATAGCATAGAAAATCAAGCAACGCAAAAGCCGGTCAAAACCTTTACATTAAAATGACGAACCTTACCTCTCTCACGACGAATTAATTCATAAGTAGTTTGATGGTCTATGGCATGGCGATATAGACCTAAACTAGTGGCTCTGGTCTAGGTTTTCGAGCGATACGTTTTGATTCCGTAAATTACGTCATAAATCAGTTTACTTTCTCGATTGCGTGCGATACAGACGGAGCACGGCAATAACATATCAAATACATTGAAAAGTAGACTAGAACCTAAAGTCACCGGGACTGTCTGTAATACTGTAATACTAGATACTCCTACAACAATAACAACAACAACACATGCCTACAGTAAATCAGGAGTGGTTTATTACTTTTATCAAATGGCAGCAAAAAAAAAACGAAACATTAAATACAAATGAAGAACAGAACAGACGGTGGTAATTAAAGCAGTAAACAAAGTGTTTATTAACAGCACAATAACGCCATGTTACAGTGGTTGGGTAGTGGCACACTAACACAACAGGAGACATACACACAAACCTATACACAGCTGTATGTCAATAGCAGGGGCGGTAATGAAAAAGTCACTCGGGTAAAAAAAAAACACGTTATTAAAGTAATACATTTTTTTTTAAAGATAACTTCCTGAAATGTAATTCCCCCACAGGACAATAATGCAACACGGAAACAGAAGTACAATTTCAGGAAGTTGCTGAAGCCTCGACAGTGGGCCAGTCACCATGTTTGCAATCCCATAGGGCTCTGGTAAAAAGCACTACACTAAATAGGGAATAGGGTGCCAGAGGGCTCTGGTAAAAAGCAGTGCACTAAATAGGGAATAGGGTGCCAGAGGGCTCTGGTAAAAAGCAGTGCACTAAAATAGGGAATAGGGTGCCAGAGGGCTCTGGTAAAAAGCAGTGCACTAAATAGGGAATAGGGTGCCAGAGGGCTCTGGTAAAAAGCAGTGCACTAAAATAGGGAATAGGGTGCCAGAGGGCTCTGGTAAAAAGCAGTGCACTAAAAAGGGAATAGGGTGCCAGAGGGCTCTGGTAAAAAGCAGTGCACTAAATAGGGAATAGGGTGCCATTTGGGACACACAGCAATTTCAAGAAGTGGCTTTAGCTGCAGTTTGGTCAGTGTGCCAGTTACCATATTTACAGCCAGTCAGGCAGGGACGGGCAGGAGCAGGGTATTAAATAAACCAAATGCCACAGTGATGATACACAGCGGGGGAGGGGTTGCTGAGAGGGCTGAACCCATAAACATGGGGATTAAGGAAAGAGAGGAGCAGTGAACATCTATTCCATTACTTTCACTTGGAGCACTCTGTTCTCTCTCTATCCAGCGCTGATCTCTGTCTCTCCCCCTCCCACTCGCTCTGCCCACTCCCCCCCTCTCTATCCAGTGCTACTCTCTGTCTCTACCCCTCCCCTCTCTCTCTCCCTCCCACTCGCTCTGCCCACCCCCCTCTCTATCCAGTGCTACTCTCTGTCTCTACCCTCCCCTCTCCCTCCCACTCGCTCTGCCCAGCCCCCCTCTCTATCCAGTGCTACTCTCTGTCTCTACCCTCCCCTCTCTCTCTCCCTCCCACTCGCTCTGCCCACCCCCCCTCTCTATCCAGTGCTACTCTCTGTCTCTACCCTCCCCTCTCCCTCCCACTCGCTCTGCCCAGCCCCCCTCTCTATCCAGTGCTACTCTCTGTCTCTACCTTCCCCTCTCTCTCTCCCTCCCACTCGCTCTGCCCACCCCCCCCTCTCTATCCAGTGCTACTCTCTGTCTCTACCGCTCCCCTCTCTCTCTCCCCCCCACTCGCTCTGCCCACTCCCCCCTCTCTATCCGGTGCTACTCTGTCTCTACCCCTCCCCTCTCTCTCTCCCTCCCACTCGCTCTGCCCACTCCCCCTCTCTATCCAGTGCTACTCTCTGTCTCTACCGCTCCCCTCTCTCTCTCCCCCCCACTCGCTCTGCCCACTCCCCCCCTCTCTATCCGGTGCTACTCTCTGTTTCTACCCCTCCCCTCTCTCTCTCCCTCCCACTCACTCTGCCCACCCCCCCTCTCTATCCAGTGCTACTCTCTGTCTCTACCCCTCCCCTCTCTCTCTCCCTCCCACTCGCTCTGCCCACCCCCCGTCTCTATCCAGTGCTACTCTCTGTCTCTACCCCTCCCCTCTCTCCCTCCCACTCGCTCTGCCCACTCCCCCCTCTCTATCCAGTGCTACTCTCTGTCTCTACCCCTCCCCTCTCTCTCTCCCTCCCACTCGCTCTGCCCCCCCCCCTCTCTATCCAGTGCTACTCTCTCTCTCCCTCTCTCTCTTTCCCGTCTCTCCAGTGCTGCTGTGGTGAATGTGATCACGTGGTGGAGCAAGCCAGGGACATCGTTCAGAGGGTAGAGAGCTAGAGGATAAACCAGCTTTTTCGCCAGTTGATCTCTGGAAGTAAGTGGCTCACCGTCCAGAACATTGCAGATCACTGTTTTTCCTAACGCATGAATACCACTAGTATGAATCATAATCAGTGGCCTGGGTATAGCAGTGAAATTACTAGAATTAGAGTAGTACAGTAATTCTATTCCTATGGGCTGGAGAGAGAGGGAGAGAGAGCGAGTGAGAAAGAGAGAGAGAGGGAGAGGGGAGAGGGAGAGAGGGAGAGAGAGAGAGAGGGGGGAGAGAGAGGGAGAGAGGGGGGAGAGAGAGAGGGGGAGAGGTGGGAGAGAGAGAAAGAGAGAGAGAGAGGGGGGTTGGTTCAGAGCCATGTGTTTAAAATAGTTTGTTTTCTGAATATTTGTCTCTGGGTTGGTCGGTTTGAGATTTATCCATCCAAAGGGAGTCTGGGGCATGTAGTTGGTCATAGTGGACAGAGGGACTTGATATTAGAGTCCATCTCACTGTCATAGGCAGGCTACCATGTGCACAGCAGGGAATAAACTTCTTCTTTTTTTTTTAACTAGGCAAGTCAGTTAAGAACAAATTCTTATTTATGGCCTACCCCAGACGACGCTGGGCCAATTATGCTCCTTTCTATCAGACTCCCAATCACAGCCAGATGTGATGCAGCCTGGATTCAAACCAGGTACTGCAGTGACACCTCTTGCACTGAGATGCAGTGTCTTAGACCAGTGTGCCACTCGGGATACCAAACTTCAGTAGAAGAAAACACCCTGAACTTGGAAGTTATCACTTATCCAGGAGACTGCATTACAGAACATTCAGAGAGAAATATGGAAAAAGGGAATAATGTCAGGTCTATGTGTGACAAATGCATCTCTGCAGCATC
The DNA here is from genome assembly GCF_013265735.2 of Oncorhynchus mykiss. Lineage (NCBI taxonomy): Eukaryota > Metazoa > Chordata > Actinopteri > Salmoniformes > Salmonidae > Oncorhynchus > Oncorhynchus mykiss. Next base: position 86,534,151 of record NC_048581.1, read on the forward strand.
ACAAATGGCTGAATCCCACTTAGCTTAATAGACGCGTGGTGTTTGTGGTCTCAGTCAACCCTACCCAGGCCTGTCGTCTGACCCACATGGCTGCCCAGAGGAGAGTACATCCTATCCTAGTACCTCAGGGCACAGCTGTTCCATAGGCCAACGACACATGGCAACAGTCTTCCTTGTTTACTGGATCTGTCATCAAAATATTCAATTTTTTTTTTTACTTTGCTTTTTTTTCCCGTAATTTGACCAACAAAACACAAGTTGCAAAAGAAATGATAAAACAAAATGAATCAATCAGGAATCAACCATAAACCATTGCCAAAATGGCTTAAAAAGACTCCACCAAGAGAACAGAACAGCAATACGACTTTACACTGAACAACAGTCAGTAACTATTCAACAAGTTTGAATGGTTCCAGGAGAAATGGTTTTGGTCTCTTTCCCACAGCTACTGTACAAGTCTGCCAAGAGAGACTAGTTTTGGTCTCTTTCCCACAGCCACTGTACAAGTCTGCCAAGAGAGACTAGTTTTGGTCTCTTTCCCACTGGTACGAGTCTGCCAAGAGAGACTAGATTTGGTCTCTTTCCCACAGCCACTGTACGAGTCTGCCAAGAGAGACTAGTTTTGGTCTCTTTCCCACAGCCACTGTACGAGTCTGCCAAGAGAGACTAGTTTTGGTCTCTTTCCCACTGGTACGAGTCTGCCAAGAGAGACTAGATTTGGTCTCTTTCCCACAGCCACTGTACGAGTCTGCCAAGAGAGACTAGTTTTGGTCTCTTTCCCACAGCCACTGTACGAGTCTGCCAAGAGAGACTAGTTTTGGTCTCTTTCCCACTGGTACGAGTCTGCCAAGAGAGACTAGATTTGGTCTCTTTCCCACAGCCACTGTACGAGTCTGCCAAGAGAGACTAGTTTTGGTCTCTTTCCCACAGCCACTGTACGAGTCTGCCAAGAGAGACTAGTTTTGGTCTCTTTCCCACAGCCACTGTACGAGTCTGCCAAGAGAGACTAGTTTTGGTCTCTTTCCCACTGGTACGAGTCTGCCAAGAGACACTAGATTTGGTCTCTTTCCCACAGCCACTGTACGAGTCTGCCAAGAGAGACTAGTTTTGGTCTCTTTCCCACAGCCACTGTACGAGTCTGCCAAGAGAGACTAGTTTTGGTCTCTTTCCCACTGGTACGAGTCTGCCAAGAGAGACTAGATTTTGTCTCTTTCCCACAGCCACTGTACGAGTCTGCCAAGAGAGACTAGTTTTGGTCTCTTTCCCACAGCCACTGTACGAGTCTGCCAAGAGAGACTAGTTTTGGTCTCTTTCCCACTGGTACGAGTCTGCCAAGAGAGACTAGATTTGGTCTCTTTCCCACAGCCACTGTACGAGTCTGCCAAGAGAGACTAGTTTTGGTCTCTTTCCCACAGCCACTGTACGAGTCTGCCAAGAGAGACTAGTTTTGGTCTCTTTCCCACTGGTACGAGTCTGCCAAGAGAGACTAGATTTGGTCTCTTTCCCACAGCCACTGTATGAGTCTGCCAAGAGAGACTAGTTTTGGTCTCTTTCCCACAGCCACTGTACGAGTCTGCCAAGAGAGACTAGTTTTGGTCTCTTTCCCACTGGTACGAGTCTGCCAAGAGAGACTAGTTTTGGTCTCTTTCCCACTGGTACGAGTCTGCCAAGAGAGACTAGATTTGGTCTCTTTCCCACAGCCACTGTACGAGTCTGCCAAGAGAGACTAGTTTTGGTCTCTTTCCCACAGCCACTGTACGAGTCTGCCAAGAGAGACTAGTTTTGGTCTCTTTCCCACTGGTACGAGTCTGCCAAGAGAGACTAGATTTGGTCTCTTTCCCACAGCCACTGTACGAGTCTGCCAAGAGAGACTAGTTTTGGTCTCTTTCCCACAGCCACTGTACGAGTCTGCCAAGAGAGACTAGTTTTGGTCTCTTTCCCACAGCCACTGTACGAGTCTGCCAAGAGAGACTAGTTTTGGTCTCTTTCCCACTGGTACGAGTCTGTCAAGAGAGACTAGATTTGGTCTCTTTCCCACAGCCACTGTACGAGTCTGCCAAGAGAGACTAGTTTTGGTCTCTTTCCCACAGCCACTGTACGAGTCTGCCAAGAGAGACTAGTTTTGGTCTCTTTCCCACTGGTACGAGTCTGCCAAGAGAGACTAGATTTGGTCTCTTTCCCACAGCCACTGTACGAGTCTGCCAAGAGAGACTAGTTTTGGTCTCTTTCCCACAGCCACTGTACGAGTCTGCCAAGAGAGACTAGTTTTGGTCTCTTTCCCACTGGTACGAGTCTGCCAAGAGAGACTAGATTTGGTCTCTTTCCCACAGCCACTGTACGAGTCTGCCAAGAGAGACTAGTTTTGGTCTCTTTCCCACAGCCACTGTACGAGTCTGCCAAGAGAGACTAGTTTTGGTCTCTTTCCCACAGCCACTGTACGAGTCTGCCAAGAGAGACTAGTTTTGGTCTCTTTCCCACTGGTACGAGTCTGCCAAGAGAGACTAGTTTTGGTCCAAGTGCTTTAAGAACAAACAGACAGCCGCTGAATGTTAAAGTCGTCCGCTCAGCTCACAGACAAGCACAGCATTTCAAGTAGGGTCTCATCATATCTTATGTTTTAGAAGTAAAAAGAGAAAAAAAAACGAATCTCTCTGGTGTATACCGTAACAACACACAGATTTCAGCTTAGTGCATGGATGCTTACTATCGTATATTAACTCTCTTCATAAATGTCTAAAATAGATACAGAAATAATTTTACTCAGTTTAGCGAACAGTATGGAATGGTTCGTTATTGTCCTTCGCTGCATCAGAATATCCCCTGGCCATGTCCTAACCTGATCCTAGACTTGTTAGTCCCATCTTGACAACACTTATGTTTGGCACCATAGATAAACAATAGGAATTGGCAAAACAGAACAAACAGATCTGGGATCAGGCTCATACAAACAATGGCTTTGTTTACTCGTGTAGCCCAGTATTTACCATAGATAAACAATAGGAATTGGCAAAACAGAACAAACAGATCTGGGATCAGGCTCATACAAACAATGGCTTTGTTTACTCGTGTAGCCCAGTATTTACCATAGATAAACAATAGGAATTGGCAAAACAGAACAAACAGATCTGGGATCAGGCTCATACAAACAATGGCTTTGTTTACTCGTGTAGCCCAGTATTTACCATAGATAAACAATAGGAATTGGCAAAACAGAACAAACAGATCTGGGATCAGGCTCATACAAACAATGGCTTTGTTTACTCGTGTAGCCCAGTATTTACCATAGATAAACAATAGGAATTGGCAAAACAGAACAAACAGATCTGGGATCAGGCTCATACAAACAATGGCTTTGTTTACTCGTGTAGCCCAGTATTTACCATAGATAAACAATAGGAATTGGCAAAACAGAACAAACAGATCTGGGATCAGGCTCATACAAACAATGGCTTTGTTTACTCGTGTAGCCCAGTATTTACAGAGTTGTTGATTGAATACAGGAAGTGTACTTTAAGTTCCCTGTCCTGATATAGATGTCTCGGTATTCAGTTCCTTAAGTGGCATTAAAAATATTCTGGTGCTCAATTTAATTTGACAGCATTACGGTTTCTATACAGTGGCAGTGTTCACTTCGTAGCGATAAAACACCGGTCTAACTCCGAGATGGGTTTTCTTCAGACTAGAGGGACTGTTGCTAGTAGTAGTGGCAGTGTAAGACCGGAGTTGGGCAACACATATATATCATTTAACAATCATGCCTTACACAATGTAACAGAAACAACTTTAACGCTAACGTCGTATTAAAAATAAATAAAAATTGTAACCTTTATTTAACTAGGCCAGTCAGTTAAGAACAAATTCTTATTTTCAATGACGGCCTAGGAACAGTGGGTTAGTTAACTGCCTGTTCAGGGGCAGAACGACAGATTTGTACCTTGTCAGCTCGGGGATTTGAACTTACAACCTTCCGGTTACTAGTCCAACGCTCTAACCACTAGGCTACCCTGCCACCCCTCCACTCTAACCACTAGGCTACCCTGCCCGCCCCTCCACTCTAACCACTAGGCTACCCTGCCTACCCCTCCACTCTAACCACTAGGCTACCCTGCCGCCCCTCCACTCTAACCACTAGGCTACCCTGCCCGCCCCTCCACTCTAACCACTAGGCTACCCTGCCCGCCCCTCCACTCTAACCACTAGGCTACCCTGCCCGCCCCTCCACTCTAATCACTAGGCTACCCTGCCGCCCCTCCGCTCTAACCACTAGGCTACCCTGCCCGCCCCTCCACTCTAACCACTAGGCTACCCTGCCCGCCCCTCCACTCTAACCACTAGGCTACCCTGCCCGCCCCTCCACTCTAACCACTAGGCTACCCTGCCGTCCCTCCACTCTAACCACTAGGCTACCCTGCCCGCCCCTCCACTCTAACCACTAGGCTACCCTGCCCGCCCCTCCACTCTAACCACTAGGCTACCCTGCCCGTCCCTCCACTCTAACCACTAGGCTACCCTGCCCGCCCCTCCACTCTAACCACTAGGCTACCCTGCCCGCCCCTCCACTCTAACCACTAGGCTACCCTGCCACCCCTCCACTCTAACCACTAGGCTACCCTGCCCGCCCCCTCCACTCTAACCACTAGGCTACCCTGCCCGCCCCTCCACTCTAACCACTAGGCTACCCTGCCCGCCCCTCCACTCTAACCACTAGGCTACCCTGCCGTCCCTCCACTCTAACCACTAGGCTACCCTGCCACCCCTCCACTCTAACCACTAGGCTACCCTGCCCGCCCCTCCACTCTAACCACTAGGCTACCCTGCCTACCCCTCCACTCTAACCACTAGGCTACCCTGCCGCCCCTCCACTCTAACCACTAGGCTACCCTGCCCGCCCCTCCACTCTAACCACTAGGCTACCCTGCCCGCCCCTCCACTCTAACCACTAGGCTACCCTGCCCGCCCCTCCACTCTAATCACTAGGCTACCCTGCCGCCCCTCCGCTCTAACCACTAGGCTACCCTGCCCGCCCCTCCACTCTAACCACTAGGCTACCCTGCCCGCCCCTCCACTCTAACCACTAGGCTACCCTGCCCGCCCCTCCACTCTAACCACTAGGCTACCCTGCCGTCCCTCCACTCTAACCACTAGGCTACCCTGCCCGCCCCTCCACTCTAACCACTAGGCTACCCTGCCCGCCCCTCCACTCTAACCACTAGGCTACCCTGCCCGTCCCTCCACTCTAACCACTAGGCTACCCTGCCCGCCCCTCCACTCTAACCACTAGGCTACCCTGCCCGCCCCTCCACTCTAACCACTAGGCTACCCTGCCACCCCTCCACTCTAACCACTAGGCTACCCTGCCCGCCCCCTCCACTCTAACCACTAGGCTACCCTGCCCGCCCCTCCACTCTAACCACTAGGCTACCCTGCCCGCCCCTCCACTCTAACCACTAGGCTACCCTGCCGTCCCTCCACTCTAACCACTAGGCTACCCTGCCCGCCCCTCCACTCTAACCACTAGGCTACCCTGCCCGCCCCTCCACTCTAACCACTAGGCTACCCTGCCCGCCCCTCCACTCTAACCACTAGGCTACCCTGCCCGCCCCTCCACTCTAACCACTAGGCTACCCTGCCCGCCCCTCCACTCTAACCACTAGGCTACCCTGCCGCCCCTCCACTCTACCCGGCTACCCTGCCCGCCCCTCCACTCTAACCACTAGGCTACCCTGCCGCCCCTCCACTCTAACCACTAGGCTACCCTGCCGCCCCTCCACTCTAACCACTAGGCTACCCTGCCGCCCCTCCACTCTAACCACTAGGCTACCCTGCCGTCCCTCCACTCTAACCACTAGGCTACCCTGCCCGCCCCTCCACTCTAACCACTAGGCTACCCTGCCCGCCCCTCCACTCTAACCACTAGGCTACCCTGCCCGCCCCTCCACTCTAACCACTAGGCTACCCTGCCCGCCCCTCCACTCTAACCACTAGGCTACCCTGCCGCCCCTCCACTCTAACCACTAGGCTACCCTGCCCGCCCCTCCACTCTAACCACTAGGCTACCCTGCCGTATGAATATATAAACCCCTGTCTTTTGAGAGGGTGGTTGCCAAGGAAAATAAATAACCAAAACAAAAGGGATAACTAATCAGTGTCTCTTCTAATTCAATATTTTGTATTTGACCTACTTCAACACTAGACAGCTGAGCATTGTCCCCTTTCTGATGGTTTTGACATATCAAACACCTACATGGCTTTGTACACTACTGAGCCAAACCAAGCTGCTCTGTTGCTGGCCTAGATACGCATCCATCGTTGTTGTTGGAACCGTGCTGAATAAGAGCCAGCTGTTTGGTTAGGTCTGCTGTGGAAGTCTTAATAATAGGGTTCATACGCTGAGTTTATATAACAGAAACAAGCTGGATGCAACATATTATGAACAAGTGGAAATGGTTTGGTACCATGTGAAACAATCAAACGTCTGTATGACAGGTAGGAGCAGTAGTGCTTAGTGTCTTCTCTTGGTCACCGTCCCGGATTAGACCAACACTCTTTGTTACGTAGTATATTTACAGCTCTATGTGGACATCGTGTAGGTCTGAGAGTTCCAATTTCTTTTGAAACTTTTTTAAAGTCCACTAGTTCTTTTTTTTGTTGTTTTGTGGTCATTTTATTTTAACCTCTTCGTCGATCACCCTTCAGTGAACTTATACGTTGTCGTGACTTCCTACTTCCTATTTCGGGGAGCGCTGCCTAGCCAATCGATTCATGAAGCAACAGGTTACCGTGGCGATGATGACCACGCCCACAAACAAGGCAGAGGACATGCCCACAACCAAGGGGATGAGGAGCAGGTCGGCTGCTGCAGAGACAGAGAGAGAAGAGAGGAGAGAGGGAGGGAGGGAGGGAGGGAGGGAGGGAGGGAGGGAGGGAGAGAGGAGGGAGGGGGGGAGGGAGGGAGGGAGGGGGGGGAGGGAGGGAGGGAGGGAGGGAGGGAGGGAGGGAGGGAGGGAGGGAGGGAGGGAGGGAGGGAGGGAGGGAGGGGGGGGGGGGGGGGAGGGAGGGAGGGATGAGTTAGTCAAGTGTGTCCACTGCAGTCATTCGTCACACCGCTCACTGTATGTAAAACAGCTAGCAGTCCCAGACCCAGTGACACTCACCTCTGGCGTACAGGTAGACCCTGACACCCTCCGACTGGGCCTTGGCCCCGGTGTTGTACCATCCTCCACGGGGGTCTTGTCCCCACACCTCAGCCTGGCAGACAAACAGGCCCTGGTCCTGGTCCTGGGCAGAGAAGATCCTCAGCCTGTAGGTGCCTGGAGACACCCGGTCCATACTGACCTGTAGTCCAAAAAGGACCACAACGGAAGTTATTTAGCAGATGGTGTTATCTAGAGAAATACAGTGCATTCAAATAAGCTAGGTAAGACAACCACATACTAGTCATTACAATTGTTTTATCTTCAATATACTTTATTGTGATTTGATTTGATTTGTTATCCTTGATAGTTTTCTTAAAAAGGTATATATTGACTGCATGTATTTTTTTTTAAACTGCCAAATAAATTGAACCAATCACCTCAGAGCTGTGGTTCTTATTTGGCCTGGACAGGCCCTCATAGGTAAGAGAGGCTAACACCCTCCCCTTCTCCTCTACTGACGGCTTGTCCCCACCCTTCTCTATGACCACGCCCCCTGCTGTAGCCCCACCCTCCTGGGCCGGGAGGACCGCCCTCTGCAGCCATTGGACCGCCATCTGTGCAGGGCCGGTGGTTACCACGGATACGTTGCAGAGCAGGGTGACGGTATCACCTCTCTTCAAGAGGGGGCCACGGGGAAGGTTGGCTACTGCTGACACCTTGACCTCTGTAGGGACACAGGGACAGAGAGAGAGATGCTTGTCATTCAATTAGGCATCGACTTACATCAATTAGGTATTTGGTTGTTATTTCAATCTAACCAGTCATGGCAATGCTCACGTTAATGTAGTATCTTTGTTTTCACACTACTGCCCAACCTCGTAGTAGGTCAAGTGGTTTTAGTCTCTTAGCTTTACCAGGACAACTTCCAGAATCATGACTTAACTTGTATATATATCCACTGGCTGTAGTCCCCAGGATTCCCCTCTGCCAGAGGGGTGCAATTACTTACTCATCCCTCATGGATTTAAACACATTGGATTGCTGTTAAGTAGATTGAGGGAGTTTTCTCCATCATACCAATACATCCTCTTAAATCCACGAGGAGGAGTGAACTAGGCCACAGTTTGTGGGGAGAAGGCAGGGTGGTCTTGTGTCTGTCTTCTCTCTTACCTTTAGTCTTGAGGTTGACGGTGACCCCCTCTGACCTCTGTGTGAGGGTAGCAGCACTGGAGGGTCCCGGGTTAAGCCTCCCAGCGTAGACACTCACAGCACAGCGGTACACCCCCGTGTCAGCTGGGTGGGCAGAGAACAACCTGAGAGAGTACCGTCCCTCCACCTCCTTCTCCATGGAACCCCCTCCACCCCGACCCCCCCGGCTGGAGTCATCCCCCCAGCTCACCACCCCGTCTGGACCATACCGAGCCACCTCCACCTGGGAGAGGGGACAGACAGAGATAGACAGAAAGGTTAACCTGAGTTGTGTTTGGAAAACGACTAGCCAATCAAGCATTATTTACTTTACGATCCTAAATAACTGTTGACCAATAGCCTTCCTGGCTCCAAATATTACGTTTTATCTACACTTGGAAGCATTACATACTTTCAGTAGCAGCAGCAAATAGCAGATTTTTTTTTGCCAAAGTTTTCAATTTCACAATTAAAAACACAAAGTCACACAAGAATTGAACAACTCTGTAAGGTCTTCCTCAGGGGGCTAAAATGAAGATACTAATAACCAATAACAATAATCAATACCAACCTCCACCCCTCCACCCGTCAATGCCCTGTCCTCGCTGCTCACGGTGCCCCTCTTCATCCACTGAACCAGCAGGCCCGAGCGGCCCCCAGGGGCCAAACCAGACACCTCGCAGGTCAGAGTGAGAGGGGAGCCTAACTGGAGAGTTACCTCACCTCGCGGAGTGGACGTAACAGACAGGGAGTCAGCTGGAAGTAGGGAGGAGGGGGTAAAGGAGGAAGAGGAGGGAGAGGATAAAGGAAGAGGGAGAGGAGGGGGTAAAGGAGGAGGAAGAGGAGGGAGAGGATAAAGGAGGAGGGAGAGGAGGGGGTAGAGGAGGAGGAAGAGGATAAAGGAAGAGGAGGGGGTAAAGGAGGAGGAAGAGGAGGGAGAGGATAAAGGAGGAGGGAGAGGAAGGGGTAGAGGAGGAGGAAGAGGATAAAGGAAGAGGGAGAAGAGGGGGTAAAGGAGGAGGAAGAGGAGGGAGAGGATAAAGGAGGAGGGAGAGGAAGGGGTAAAGGAGGAGGAGGAGGAGGAGGAGGAGGGAGAGGGGAAAAAATAAACAAGAAGTGCATGATTTAAAATGTGTTCGCTCTGCATTCAAACTAACTTAATTTGTTAATTGTCACTGTGAATAAAGGTTTATTTGCATATAGCAACTGAAGTTAAATGCATCTCAAAATTCATCCTAAAAGAAGATCTCATCTATAAACAATACACTCTGAAAACTATGTTAGCTATTTGATGAAACGCTTCAGTTCAGTTTATAAATCTATTGTTGACTGTAATCTGTCTAACAACAACACAACCGAGACCAGAGAGGAGAAAACCAGGTCCATTGTCTAACAGACAATAGAGACCATAATAGAATGAAGTAGAGCAGTTTCTGGCTGACATGATAAGAACACACAGACCCTCAGTGGGGAACTACAACACTGTCTAACAGAACACACAGACCCTCAGTGGGGAACTATAACACTGTCAGAACACACAGACCCTCAGTGGGGAACTACAACACTGTCTAACAGAACACACAGACCCTCAGTGGGGAACTACAACACTGTCTAACAGAACACACAGACCCTCAGTGGGGAACTACAACACTGTCTAACAGAACACACAGACCCTCAGTGGGGAACTACAACACTGTCTAACAGAACACACAGACCCTCAGTGGGGAACTATAACACTGTCTAACAGAACACACAGACCCTCAGTGGGGAACTATAACACTGTCAGAACACACAGACCCTCAGTGGGGAACTATAACACTGTCTAACAGAACACACAGACCCTCAGTGGGGAACTATAACACTGTCTAACAGAACACACAGACCCTCAGTGGGGAACTATAACACTGTCAGAACACACAGACCCTCAGTGGGGAACTACAACACTGTCTAACAGAACACACAGACCCTCAGTGGGGAACTACAACACTGTCTAACAGAACACACAGACCCTCAGTGGGGAACTACAACACTGTCAGAACACACAGACCCTCAGTGAGGAACTACAACACTGTCTAACAGAACACACAGACCCTCAGTGGGGAACTACAACACTGTCTAACAGAACACACAGACCCTCAGTGGGGAACTACAACACTGTCAGAACACACAGACCCTCAGTGAGGAACTACAACACTGTCAGAACACACAGACCCTCAGTGAGGAACTACAACACTGTCTAACAGAACACACAGACCCTCAGTGGGGAACTATAACACTGTCTAACAGAACACACAGACCCTCAGTGGGGAACTATAACACTGTCTAACAGAACACACAGACCCTCAGTGGGGAACTATAACACTGTCAGAACACACAGACCCTCAGTGGGGAACTATAACACTGTCAGAACACACAGACCCTCAGTGAGGAACTATAACACTGTCTAACAGAACACACAGACCCTCAGTGGGGAACTATAACACTGTCTAACAGAACACACAGACCCTCAGTGAGGAACTATAACACTGTCTAACAGAACACACAGACCCTCAGTGGGGAACTATAACACTGTCAGAACACACAGACCCTCAGTGGGGAACTATAACACTGTCAGAACACACAGACCCTCAGTGAGGAACTACAACACTGTCTAACAGAACACACAGACCCTCAGTGAGGAACTACAACACTGTCTAACAGAACACACAGACCCTCAGTGAGGAACTACAACACTGTCTAACAGAACACACAGACCCTCAGTGGGGAACTATAACACTGTCTAACAGAACACACAGACCCTCAGTGGGGAACTATAACACTGTCAGAACACACAGACCCTCAGTGGGGAACTATAACACTGTCAGAACACACAGACCCTCAGTGGGGAACTACAACACTGTCTAACAGAACACACAGACCCTCAGTGGGGAACTACAACACTGTCTAACAGAACACACAGACCCTCAGTGGGGAACTACAACACTGTCTAACAGAACACACAGACCCTCAGTGGGGAACTATAACACTGTCTAACAGAACACACAGACCCTCAGTGGGGAACTACAACACTGTCAGAACACACAGACCCTCAGTGGGGAACTACAACACTGTCTAACAGAACACACAGACCCTCAGTGGGGAACTATAACACTGTCAGAACACACAGACCCTCAGTGGGGAACTATAACACTGTCAGAACACACAGACCCTCAGTGAGGAACTACAACACTGTCTAACAGAACACACAGACCCTCAGTGGGGAACTATAACACTGTCAGAACACACAGACCCTCAGTGAGGAACTACAACACTGTCTAACAGAACACACAGACCCTCAGTGGGGAACTACAACACTGTCTAACAGAACACACAGACCCTCAGTGAGGAACTACAACACTGTCTAACAGAACACACAGACCCTCAGTGAGGAACTACAACACTGTCTAACAGAACACACAGACCCTCAGTGAGGAACTACAACACTGTCAGAACACACAGACCCTCAGTGAGGAACTACAACACTGTCTAACAGAACACACAGACCCTCAGTGGGGAACTATAACACTGTCAGAACACACAGACCCTCAGTGAGGAACTACAACACTGTCTAACAGAACACACAGACCCTCAGTGAGGAACTACAACACTGTCTAACAGAACACACAGACCCTCAGTGAGGAACTACAACACTGTCTAACAGAACACACAGACCCTCAGTGGGGAACTACAACACTGTCAGAACACACAGACCCTCAGTGGGGAACTACAACACTGTCTAACAGAACACACAGACCCTCAGTGGGGAACTACAACACTGTCTAACAGAACACACAGACCCTCAGTGGGGAACTACAACACTGTCTAACAGAACACACAGACCCTCAGTGGGGAACTACAACACTGTCTAACAGAACACACAGACCCTCAGTGGGGAACTACAACACTGTCTAACAGAACACACAGACCCTCAGTGGGGAACTACAACACTGTCAGAACACACAGACCCTCAGTGAGGAACTACAACACTGTCTAACAGAACACACAGACCCTCAGTGGGGAACTACAACACTGTCTAACAGAACACACAGACCCTCAGTGGGGAACTATAACACTGTCAGAACACACAGACCCTCAGTGGGGACCTACTACACTACAACACTGTCTAACAGAACACACTCTAAAACACCCCCCAGCTCTAAAACACCCCCAGCTCTAAAACACCCCCAGCTCTAAAACACCCCCCAGCTCTAAAACACCCCCAGCTCTAAAACACCCCCAAGCTCTAAAACACCCCCCCCAGCTCTAAAACACCCCCAGCTCTAAAACACCCCCAGCTCTAAAACACCCCCCCCAGCTCTAAAACACCCCCCAGCTCTAAAACACCCCCCACACCCCCAGCTCTAAAACACCCCCCAAGCTCTAAAACACCCCCCCCCCAGCTCTAAAACACCCCCCAGCTCTAAAACACCCCCAACTCTAAAACACCCCCAGCTCTAAAACTCCCCCCAGCTCTAAAACACCCCCAGCTCTAAAACACCCCCAAGCTCTAAAACACCCCCCCCCAGCTCTAAAACACCCCCCAGCTCTAAAACACCCCCAGCTCTAAAACACCCCCAGCTCTAAAACACCCCCCACACCCCCAGCTCTAAAACACCCCCCAGCTCTAAAACACCCCCCCCCCCCACACCCCCAGCTCTAAAACACCCCCAGCTCTAAAACACCCCCCCAGCTCTAAAACACCCCCCCCCCACACCCCCAGCTCTAAAACACCCCCCAGCTCTAAAACACCCCCCCCACAGCTCTAAAACACCCCCCCCCCCAGCTCTAACACACCCCCCAGCTCTAACACCCCCCCCCAGCTCTAACACCCCCCCCCAGCTCTAACACACCCCCCAGCTCTAACACCCCCCCCCAGCTCTAACACCCCCCCCACAGCTCTAAAACACCCCCCCCCCCCCCCCCCAGCTCTAACACACCCCCCAGCTCTAACACCCCCCCCCCAGCTCTAACACACCCCCCAGCTCTAACACACCCCCATATTGAGAATAGTATAGGGTCAGCCACAGTGCAGCGCGCCTGAAGCTAATGTCTCCGTTTCCCATTGTTGTGGAAGGTCAGTGATGATGATGATGTCATGAACCATCCGTACTGGATTGGCCCACAGCATTAGATGCCATTAGGTCTACTGGGGTGCTAATGGAATCTGTGGCCAAGCTAGTAACAGCATTCGTTACATTACGTTTTAGTCATTTAGCAGATGCTCTTATTTCGAGCCACGCACAGCCAGTGTCCTAACAGCTCTAGTCTCTGAACAACCCCCATACTCCAGACAGACAGACAGACAGACAGACAGACAGACAGTGTCCTAACAGCTCTAGTCTCTGAACAACCCCCATACTCCAGACAGACAGACAGACAGACAGACAGACAGACAGTGTCCTAACAGCTCTAGTCTCTGAACAACCCCCATACTCCAGACAGACAGACAGACAGACAGACAGACAGACAGTGTCCTAACAGCTCTAGTCTCTGAACAACCCCTATACTCCAGACAGACAGACAGACAGACAGACAGACAGACAGACAGTGTCCTAACATCTAGTCTCTGAACAACCCCCATACTCCAGACAGACAGACAGACAGACAGACAGACAGTGTCCTAACATCTAGTCTCTGAACAACCCCCATACTCCAGACAGACAGACAGACAGACAGACAGACAGACAGTGTCCTAACATCTAGTCTCTGAACAACCCCACATACTCCAGACAGACAGACAGACAGACAGACAGACAGACAGACAGACAGACAGGACCAGACAGACAGACAGGACCAGACAGACAGACAGGACCAGACAGACAGACAGACAGACAGACAGACAGACAGTGTCCTAACAGCTCTCGTCTCTGAACAACCCCCATACTCCAGACAGACAGACAGACAGACAGACAGACAGACAGACAGACAGACAGACAGACAGACAGTGTCCTAACAGCTCTCGTCTCTGAACAACCCCCATACTCCAGACAGACAGACAGACAGACAGACAGACAGACAGACAGACAGACAGACAGTGTCCTAACAGCTCTCGTCTCTGAACAACCCCCATACTCCAGACAGACAGGGATGTACCAAGTGGTTGAACCGTGAGGTTGCCAATCTCCAAGGTCCTCTGAGCGATCTTCTGCCACGCTCCATCAGGGTCCAGGATCCACTGCGACGCCTCACAGAAGTAGGCCCCTGAGTCGTCCGGGGCCACGGCGCTCATCCTCATCACGTAGACATCTCTCCCTCCATCTCCACTCTTCTTCACCAGCGTTATCTCTCCATCATCATATCTCTTCTGGTAGGAGTCCCCTCGGCCAGGAGTCACGCTCAATTCTTTATCGATAGCTATGATTTCTCTCGGTGTCCCTGACCCCAACCCGCTACCACCGGCACGCACGCCGAACGTGATGGACAGGTGGGTGTGCTGTTTTGATTGGACGGCGGCGGAGCAGGTGAGAGTTATCTCCGCCCCCTCTGGCACGGGTTGGCCAGTTAGAGACCGGGAGTAGCTAATCAGGAGAGTGTCTGGAATCACTGGAGAGAGAGACAGAGACAGAGAGAGTGAGACAGAGACAGAAAGACAGAGAGAGAGAGAGAGAGAGAGAGAGAGAGAGAGAGAGAGAGAGACAGAGAGTGAGACAGAGAGAGATAGAAAGACAGAGAGAGAGAGAGAGAGAGAGAGTGAAACAGAGAGAGAGAAGAACAGAGAGAGAGAGCGAAAGACAGAGAGAGAGAGAGAGAGTGAAACAGAGAGAGACAGAGAGAGACAGAAGAACAGAGAGAGAGAGAGAGAAAGAAAGAGAAAGAGAGAGACAGAGTCAGACAGAGAGAGACAGAGAGACAGAGAGAGTGAGAAAGAGAGACAGAGAGAGACAGAGAGAGACAGAGAGAGTGAGACAGAGAGAGACAGAGAGAGACAGAAAGAAAGAGAGAGACAGAGAGAGACAGAAAGACAGAGAGAGACAGAGAGAGTGAGAAAGAGAGAGACAGAAAGACAGAAAGACAGAGAGAGACAGAGAGAGTGAGACAGAGAGAGACAGAGAGAGACAGAAAGAAAGAGAGAGACAGAGAGAGATTAGTCATTATTACATTACTGAGAGACCGAACAGGGAACAGATGGATATGATTTCATACAAAATGTAATTCCTATTAGATGTTTGCTATAGCAAAGAATGTGTAGAGGTCAGGGTGACTCAGAGGAGCACTGCTTCGGTGACAGATTATTAGTGTGTTACAATAGTACATTGCAAAGGAAAGGTCAGAGTAGATTGTAGATAAGAACATCATATATAGTACAGAATCGTGTGGGAAAGTATGTGCCAATCAGATTTGTGTGATAGAACAAGGCAAGACACATTCTTAA